>NC_083236.1:41506569-41661569 GCF_032191835.1 Heteronotia binoei | reverse complement strand
CTGGCCATACTTATGCCCCTGCTGTGAGGCAAGACGAGGCAATCTTCTGTGATTGAATAGGATCCATAGCTACGGTGTGTGTGTGTGTGTGTGTGTGTAGAGTTGCCAAGTCTGACTCAAGAAATATCTGAGGACTTTGGGTATGGAGCCAGGAGATCTTGTGGGGTGGAGTCAGGAGCAACAGTGTGGCAAACACAACTGCACTCTGAAGGGAGTTCTGGTCATCACATTTAAAAGGACCACACGCCTTTTAAATGCCTTTCCTCCATTTGGAATAATGAAGGATAGGGCATCTTCTTTTGGGGCTCATAGAATTGGATCCCCCCCAATTCAATATTTTTGAAACTTGGGGGGGTATTTTGAGGAGAGCCACCAGATGCTATGCTGAAAATATGGTGTCTCTACCTCAGAAAACAGTCCCCCAGAGCTCCAGATACCCACAGATCAATTCTCCACTATACCCTATGGGAATCGGTCTCCATAGGGAATAATAGAGTGTCCAGCAGACATTTCCCTCCCCTCCCCTGCTTGGGGGGAGGGCCTCCAAACCAGGGGATCCCCAACCCCAACTGGGGATTGGCAGCTCAGGGGGAGGGGCTTGGAGGAACAAACCCATTCTATCTTTATGGTGCCTTCAGTCAGCAGAGAGAATGAGGAGGTGCCTGTAGAAAAGTCAACCTGCTTTGAAAGCTCTGCTGCGCTGCCCGGGTTCAACCAGGCATCCCAGTAAAGCCTGTAGAACCACTGATCCTCCTGGCAGGCTGGCTGGGGAAGCAGAGAAAGATCAGGGAGACGTCTCTCAGCTGGCACTGCTAGGGTGCCCAGTTGAAACTTACAGGGTTCTTAGTACAGGGCCTACTGTAAGCTCCGGGAGGATTGGCTATATCAGGGGTGTATGCAAAGGAGTTCCTGCCATAAAAAAGCCTTGCTTTGCTTAGAATATAACTGAGGTTCATTTCCTGTCAACTGCAGTAGGAGATGATGTGACAGTGCCTGGGACCCTGCAGAACAGCTTCCAGTTAAAGAATACAAGACTAACCTTGAAAGGCCAATAGTCTACCTCTATAAAAAGTAATGTGTATGTATGCATCCACATGTTATTTTTGCATATCATGGCCACTTGGATGGGGATAATTTGCCATGTTTTTTGACATCCCCTTGGCAACCATGAATATTATTCAGGCATGTCGCTCATGCCCACTATTTTTCTCCTTTATATTTCCTCTCTTTTTCCTTCTTTCTTCACAGCCTTAATTATTGCCTGCATTTAATTATTCCCACTGCTTTTAATTACTGCAACTTTTCAACAAGCAGTTGTTGTTATGCCATACATTAGCCTTTTTCATATAATCAAGGTTATCTGCTAAGCTGGTCATATGACTGACTCCATTGCATCTATTTCCCACACCACTGTGAGGTTTGTAGGCAGGCATTTAAGGAACAGTTTTCCTCCCATGAAAGAGGCAAGCATATAGATACTTGTGTGTGCCTGTGTTTAAATAATTCACTTAATTTCAATTTGAACTAAAATGCAGACATTTATTTTATTGAGTCTATCTACTGTCCTGCATTCTGCTGTAATGTCAAGCTAGCATTTATACAGGGCTGTAGACAGAATTTCATGTTTGGTGAAGCCCACAGAAGGATTTTTTGTTTGGGCGGGGTCAGGGAGACACCTGGTTTGGCCCTAAACACTCGTCTGCTTCTCAAATAAAGCAACATTTGTCTAACTTAGTAAACCTTCTGGGGGGATCTGGCTGTAAGTAGGTTTCTCCCCCCATGCCTACTTGAAGCCCCTCCCTACTGGTCTCTCTGTTGAGGCAAAAGCAAAGCCTCCTTTCTGCCCTCCCAGAAGGAACTCCCCCCCCCTCAGATTACAAGGCCCCGTTGCCTCTGGCTGCCGAGGATCCAACTAAAAGGGGCTTGTTTCTGTTCCAAGGAAGACTTCCTCTTTTGGCACCCCAATAGCAATGCTGCACTTGTTCAGAGTAGTAGCAAGTGGCAATGAGCAAAGGAGGGGGATAGAAAAGCCATACAGATGGAAGGGGGGTTGAATGTTGTGACCTGCCCCCCACCATAGCGACAGCCCTGCATTTATATTGCATTTTCAGGATTCAGTGGGCCAGTTTTCACACTCAAACTCATCTAACTCTCTTCTTTATTACATCCCTTGTCCAACATGACTTTTGTCTATGCATGTTGCAAGGAGACTGATGTGTAAATGTATTCTTCTTAATTATAGAATTTTAAGAGTAATTAAATGAGATAAAAGAACATAAGAGAAGCCATGTTGGATCAAGCCAATGGCCCACCCAGTCCAACACTGTGTCACACAGTGGCCAAAAAAAATTAGATAGATAGATAGATAGATAGATAGACAGACAGACAGACAGACAGACAGACAGACAGACAGACAGACAGACAGACAGACAGACAGACAGACAGATAGATAGATAGATAGATAGATAGATAGATAGATAGATAGATAGATAGATAGATAGAGATATACACACACACACACACACAAACACACACACTGTGGCTAATAGCCACTGATGGACCTCTGCTCCATATTTTTATCTAACCCCCTCTTGAAGCTGTCTATGCTTGTAGCCGCCACCACCTCCTGTGGCAGTGAATTCCACATGTTAATCACCCTTTGGGTGAAGAAGTACTTCCTTTTATCTGTTTTAACCTGACTGCTCAGCAATTTCATCAAATGCCCACGAGTTCTTGTATTGTGAGAAAGGGAGAAAAGTACTTCTTTCTCTACTTTCTCCATCCCATGCATTATCTTGTAAACCCCTATCATGTCACCCCGCAGTCGACGTTTCTCCAAGCTAAAGAGCCCCAAGCGTTTTAACCTTTCTTCATAGGAAAAGTGTTTCAACCCTTTAATCATTCTAGTTGCCCTTTTTTGGACTTTCTCTAATGCTATAATATCCTTTTTGAGGTGTGGTGACCAGAACTGCACACAGTATTCCAAATGAGACTGCACCATCGATTTACACAGGGGCATTATGATACTGGCTGATTTGTTTTCAATTCCCTTCCTAATAATTCCTAGCATGGCGTTGGCCTTTTTTATTGCAATCACACACTGTCTTGACATTTTCAGTGAGTTATCTACCATGACCCCAAGATGTCTCTCTTGGTCAGTCTCTGCCACTTCACACCCCATCAACTTGTATTTATAGTTGGATTCTTGGCCCCAATGTGCATTACTTTGCACTTGGCCACATTGAACCTCATCTGCCATGTTGACGCCCACTCACCCAGCCTCAACAGATCCCTTTGGAGTGCCTCACAATCCTCTCTGGTTCTCACCACCCTGAACAATTTAGTGTCATCTGCAAACTTGGCCACTTCACTGCTCACTCCCAACTCTAAAACATTTATGAACTAGTTAAAGAGCATGTGACCCAGTTCCGAGCCCTGCGGCTCCTCACTGCTTACTGTTCCACTGCGAAGACTGCCCATTTATACTCACTCTCTGCTTCCTATTCATTATCCAGTTTTTGATCCGCAAGAGGACCTGTCCTTTTACTCCATGACTCTCAAGCTTTATCAAAAGCTTTCCGGAAGTCAAGGTAAACAACATCTATTGGGTCTCCTTTGTCCACATGTTTGTTTACCCCCTCAAAGAAATGCAACAGGTTAGTGAGGCAAAATCTTCCCTTACAGAACCCATGCTGAGTCTTCCTCAATAACCCGTGTTCATCAATGTGCCTACTCATTCTGTCCTTGATAATGGTTTCTACCAACTTTCCCGGTATTGAAGTCAGACTGACTGGCCTGTAATTTTCTGAATCTCCTCTGGAACCCTTTTTAAAGATGGGGTGACATTTGCTACCTTCCAGTCCTTCGGAATGGAGGCAGATTTCAATGAAAAATTACATATTTTTGTCAGGAGACCTTGTTGTTATGTTCCATTCATCTCATCTTAAGCATGGAGGTAACTAACAACATTCTTTTATTTGAAGTGTGGTATATGGTTGTTTAGTGTTATGTCTCCGCTGTCACCAGATTAGAGAAATATATTCTGATATTAATAGCATTACATTACAATAATGATTCCAATCTACTATACCAAATGAGAAATAAACTGAAATAAAGACGACATATAGCCCTTCATTGTTAGAATACAGATGTAAATCCTTTGTTTTCTTGCTTCAGACCAACACAGCTACCCACCTGGACATATTTTGAGTGCCCTTGATCCTCTAGAGGATTATTCCACCTGTGCTGAACTTATCCCTGATTCCACTTTCAAGTTGATGAGTGACTCTCCCAAGCTCTTCATATGCATTAATTCATAGCAAGAAAAATGTGGTTTCCATTTTGGGGACAAAAAACTCAAGTGTCGAACTAGTAATTCAGGATATGACAATGTTCTTGGCTCAAAAAACACAAAGAAAGTACAATGAAGACAAGGATGCCAATATGCCAGAAGTCAAATCCAAAGTATGAGATAATTTTACTCCACTGGCACCAACATAACCCTCCTGAAGTTTTAGTACTATGCAGATAAAGGTGACCCCTTTCCCATAATGTTAGACCTTGGGAGGGACACCAGTGAAATTGTTGGGTAAAAATGAGACAGGTAAAAGGAGGTAGTTCTTCACTCTGTGAATAATTAAATTATGGAATTCCCTGCCACAAGAGATAGTAGTAGTCATGAACCTGGATACCTTTGAAAGAGCATTAGAATCCTAGAAGAAGGGTACATGAATGGCTACTAACCATGGGTGCAAAAAGAAAGCTACCTTTTTTGGTAACCCTGTCTGTATGCCCTCCAGGACAACTGAGTGGCAGCTATAAGAAATGAGATAGTGGACTCTGAGGAGCATTGGCTGCTGAATGGTGGAGGGGCTGGGTATTTGTGTTGGTGACAGAAATCTACCCTTAGTTTTCATTTGGTGAATCAGGTGAGAGGTTTAAATAATGTACCGTATATACTCGAGTATAAGTCGACCCGAATATAAGCCGAGGCTTCTAATTTTACCCCAAAAATCTGGGAAAACTTATTGACTCGAGTATAAGCCGAGGGTGGGAAACGCAGCAGTTACTATTCCTGTGGCAGGTAAGGCCACAATGCTGCTTGCAATGAAAGATGAGGAGAATGGTGGTGCAGAACACAAATCAACAATACCAAGGCAGAAGTCATTTCTGGTCAGACTGAAAACACCAGTCCCAGCACGACCCCTCCCCCTTCACTGAGGAGAGGAGAGCAGGGGGCAGCTTTAGCTGTCCTTGGAATTCCGGGGATGCAGGCGGAATAGTGACTCGAGTATAAGCCGAGGAGGGGTTTTTTCTGCCCAAAATTTGGGCAGAAAAACTAGGCTTATACTCGAGTATATAGGGTATTACTTATTGAAAGTTTTCTCCCAATCTTCTTGGATGGGTCAGATTAATTGCCCAAGGTGGTCCTTAGAGCTAGCTTCTAGCTACTAAAGTATAGCCCCTGGTATGCATATTGAAATGCAGAGAAAAAGATATTGGATTTATATCCCACCCTCCACTCCGAGTCTCAGAGTAGCTCACAATCTCCTTTATCTTCCTCTCCCACAACAGACACCCTGTGAGGTGGGTGGGGCTGAGAGGACTCTCACAACAGCTGCCCTTTCAAGGACAACCTCTGCCAGAGCTATGACTGACCCAAGGACATCCCAGCAGGTGCAAGTGGAAGAGTGGGGAATCAAACCTGGTTCTCCCAGATAAGAGTTTGCACACTTAACCACTACACCAAACTGGCTCTCCTACAGGCTTGCCCTTGTACAATACCATGGCCTGTGGATCTTCCTTCTTTTGTTCCAGGAGGGCCACAAATCTCTGCTACCTGTGTCCTTGGTTTATCACCTATGATATTGGATGCTCTGTGGCAGAAGAAAATGTGACCCACAACACCAAATGCAGCTTGGCAACTGTGCGTTTTAGGGATGCTTGAACACCTACCAGTTCAGCTCATGCCCTTATTCACCAGTCGCAAACCCAGAAGTGACTCACAAAAGCTTACACTTGGCAACAAATATTGTTAGTCTTTCAAGAACTACTGGATTATTGCTCTTATCTACTGCTACAGACAGACTAACATAGCTCTCATCTTGATCTTGGTCCGTAGTGGGCTGCCCAGTATGCCAGATGAGTGATGTTGTTCTTGATAGTTCTTAAGTTAAGGAGGCTTGATAGAGAATAATGCTTATGTATATTATGATGATGATCGTGACAATATGATCATGATGTTTAGCAGGGGGTTATTTTAATCACACTCTGGCAGATCATTGCAATAATAATAATAATAATAATAATAATAATAATAATAATAATAATAATAATAATAATAATAATAATAATAATATTTTATTTTTATATCCCGCCCTCCCCGCCAGGCGGGCTCAGGGCGGCTAACAGACATGGGGATCCCATGATTCACATAAAACAACATAAACAGTTTTAAATATATCAGTCACAAATAAATTATTTAAAATAGTTAAAATATATAAAATGGTGCTAAAATACTGTATCATAATGTACGCAAGATGGCTAGATGTCCATTCGTTGGATTAATCAAGTTCTATCTCAAAAGCCAGCTGGAAAAGAAATGTTTTGCAAGCCCTGCGGAACTGGTTCAGGTCCCGCAGGGCTCGCACCATCTCAGGAAGGTCGTTCCACCAACGAGGGGCTATCACTGAGAAGGCCTGCTCCCTGGTAGCCTTCAACCTAGCTTCTCTTGGCCCAGGGATTGTTAGTAAGTTCTGAGAACCGGATCTCAGCGCTCTCTGGGGCACATATGGGGAGAGGCGGTCCTTTAGGTAGGCAGGTCCTCGGCCATATAGGGCTTTAAAGGTGATGACCAGCACCTTATAGCGAACACGGTAGACAACCGGAAGCCAATGCAGATCCCGCAGCCCAGGCCGCGCAGGTTCCCACCGTGGTAGTCCCTCCAGTAGCCTGGCCGCCGCGTTCTGGACTACCTGAAGTCTCCGTGTTCGGTATAGGGGCAGCCCCATGTAGAGGGCATTGCAGTAGTCCAATCTCGAAGTGACCGTTGCGTGGATCACAGTTGCTAGGTCGGTGCGCTCCAAGAAGGGAGCCAACTGCCTCGCCCTCTTAAGGTGAAAGAAGGCGGATCTAGCAGTGGCGGCTACCTGGGCCTCCATTGATAAAGAGGATTCCAGTAGCACTCCCAGGCTCTTGACTTTGCGCACTGGTACCAGTGGCGCACCGTCAAAGGCCGGTAAAGTGATCTCCCCTCCCGGTCCGCCGCGGCCCACGCAGAGGACCTCAGTCTTCGCCGGATTCAACTTCAGCCCGCTCAGCCTGAGCCAGTCAGCCACGGCTTGTAATGCCCGGTCCAAATTTGTAGGGACATCGCCAGCCCGGCCGTCCATCAATAGATAGAGCTGGGTGTCATCTGCGTATTGATGACAACCCAGCCCATACCTCCGTGCAATCTGGGCAAGGGGGCGCATAAAGATGTTAAACAACATCGGGGAGAGAACTGCCCCCTGAGGCACACCACAATGAAGTGGGTATCTCTGAGACAGCTCCCCCCCAATTGCCACCCTTTGTCCCCGACCATCAAGAAAGGAGGAGAGCCACTGTAAGGCTAGCCCCCGAATTCCTGCGTCGGCGAGGCGGCGGGTCAGCAGCTGATGGTCGACCATATCGAACGCAGCCGATAGGTCTAGCAACAGCAATACTGCCGAGCCGCCTCGATCCAGTTGTCGTCGGAGGTCATCCATGAGGGCGACCAGGACTGTTTCCGTCCCATGGCCCGGGCGGAAGCCGGACTGGCATGGGTCTAGGACGGAAGCGTCCTCCAGAAATTCCTGTAACTGCACCGCCACAGCCCTCTCGATAATTTTGCCCAAAAAGGGCAAGTTTGAGACCGGCCGGTAGTGTGCCAATTCGGCCGGGTCTGATGACGGTTTTTTCAGGAGAGGGCGGACCAATGCCTCTTTCAGGGGTGTTGGAAAAACGCCTTCTGAAAGGGATCGATTTATAATATCCCGTATAGGATATCTTAATTCCTCCTGGCAGGCCTTAATTAGCCAGGAGGGGCATGGGTCCAGATCACAAGTTGTGGATCGTGCAGTGCCAAGAATTCTGTCGACTTCCTCCAAGCTGAGCGGGTCGAAGCAATCCAGAGTTAACTCAGAAGACACGCATTGGGTTTCGAGTCCACTTACTGCCTCAAAATTGGCGGGGCAGTCCTGGCGGAGCGATTGGACCTTATCCGCAAAGAATTTTGCAAAAGCCTCACAGCCAATCTCCAATTCCTTAGCTTTTGAATTGCCTTGAGGCAATGTAGTCAGATTCCGAATTATTCTAAATAATTGGGCTGGGCGCGAATTTGCGGATGCAATCTTAGCCGCAAAGTATGTTTTCTTTGCGGCCTTGATTGCCATCTCATAGGACTTCATAAACTTCCTGTAAGATGTTCTAATCGCCTCGTCACGAGTACGTCGCCATTGCCTCTCTAGCCGTCTAAGGCCTTGTTTCAGCTGGCGTAATTCCGGGGTATACCACGGAGCCAGCTTAGTCCGAGGTCGCAGAGGGCGCCGAGGTGCGATTTCCTCGATGGCCCCAGAGAGCCGGCTATTCCAGGTCTCAATCAGGCCATCGAGGGAATCGCCAGAGGGCCAGGGGTCCCGTAGAGCCATCTGGAACCGTTCCGGGTCCATTTGGCTCCGCGGGCGAGCCATAATCGGCTCCTCGCCTAAACAGGTTTGGGGGGGCATATTTACACAGGCCTTGAGAGCGAAGTGATCCGACCATGGCACTACCTCTGCGGTTATGTCGCTCACTACAATCCCGGCCGCGAAGATCAGGTCTAACATGTGTCCGGCCTGGTGAGTGGGGGTTACAACAAATTGAGAGAGTCCCAGTGTCGCCATGGAAGACACTAGGTCCGTCGCCTGACTGGAGGACGGGTCATCAGCATGGACGTTGAAGTCACCCAGGATTATCAGCCTTGGGTGCTCCAGCGCCCAGCCTGTCGCCGCCTCGAGCAGGGACGGTAAGGCGTTGGCCGGTGCGTTAGGCGTACGGTACACCAGCCAAATCGCCAACCCCTCTTCATCCCCCCACGCCAGACCGGCACATTCAATGCCCTCAATCTTTGGGGCCGGGAGCGCCCTGAAGGAGTAAGCCTCCCGTGCAAATATTGCCACTCCTCCCCCCCGCCCACTAGTCCGCGATTGGTGGAAGACTGAGTAACCTGGGGGAGCTGTTTGCGAGAGGGCTACTGTATCACCCTCCCGGATCCAGGTCTCAGTCACGCAAGCCAGGTCCATATTCTGCTCGAGCATAAACTCTCGGAGAATTGAGGTCTTATTGTTAATGGACCTGGCGTTGCATAACACCAATGACGGAGGCGGGTTACTCCTGGCCCTACTACCTGTCACCCTTGGGATGGGCCGCAGATTGGAGGGGGGCCGAGCACCGACTTGTCTCTGTCTTCCTCCCTTATAATATCTGCTCCCACCGCCATACCTCCCCCTCCCCAGGAGCACTGGAATCCCTGAGCCGGCCATTCCTCGTTGGCAGCAGCTGCAATAGACCACTATCAAGGCTGGTATCTGGTTATACTAGTTATAGTGGTATACTAGTACTAGACAGCTTCACCCCCCCCCACCAGGTTCTCCCAACCTACAGTTGATTCGCACCCCACCAGCCACTCTGGTCTCCCAATTACAGACCCACTACCTATTCCCTAGTTTAATTAATTAATATAGAAAGCCCTCCCACAATACTCCCTCAATTGATTAGTTAAAAACCTAATAACTTCAATTCTAGCATCACTAACAAAATAATACCCTAACAATCTTCCCAGTTAATGAGCTAAAAATTTAACAAAATATACAGTCCAAAATAAATATATAAATAATTTCAAATTACTAATCAATCGGCTAAAGATCCAGTTAATTAATTAATATTAATAATAGTAAAGTTTCCAATTAGTGGTCTGTATTAAGTGCTGGGTAAGTGCTGGGCAGGTAAAATAGGTAAAGTGCTTGAGTAAGTGCTAAGGTGCTGGGTGGATAAAGTGCGAGGATGAGTGCAAGGGACTGGGTATCCCATGGAAAGGTCCGTGATCTCACTGGATCTTTATAAACAATCCTAAGAAAAAGGCTGTTAGAAGAAGAGGAGGAGGAAGAGGAGATTGGATTTATATATGTGTATGTATGTTTTAAGCTGCTAACTGATTTGATGGCCCTCATAAGAGCAGAAAGGTGGGACATAAATGAAGAAATATTTTGTAAATAAAGAAATTTTATTTAGCATTTTGAGGCTGCTCATAATCTGAGGCCCTAAACTGTAGCTTAGTTTGTGCATAAATCCAGCTTTGACCAAAACCACTAACAAAAGTATGGAAATAAAAAAAGAAAACATATCTCATCTCTGTTTTGGAAGTGGGGAAACTACTTATGCAAGCTTGGGAAATAAGGTGTGCTCTTACCATCTCCCCCTATTTCTAGCATTGTAAGGCCTGAATTTGGCCCAGTTCAGCTTTTGACTGGCCCAAGGTTATCCAATATGGTTTATGGCAGAATGGAAATTTAAACCCCCGTCTTCTAAATCCAAAATCCCTACAAAAAATTCCTGCTCCCAACTGATGGGATGGCTCAGTCCGTTGCACTGATAGACTTGGGCATAGCTGCAGTGTTTCAAGGAAATACACATGTTCAATTATGCACAGTCGCAGGGTCAAACTGTGATTTAACATGTCACAGCAATCCAGTTTTCTAACTTAGAAGAGTATACTGGTGTGATATCATTATCCACTTGAAATTTCATAACTAAAACGTAAAGTTGTACTGTGATCAAGCCAGCAGCATATCTGTGGTTGCAGATATTTTCCAATTTGAACTTTAGATTGTGTAATTGGTGTATAAAACAAGGGAGAAGAACACAACTTGCCCAGGGTTCCCCTTCTGAAGGTTTGCAATAATGCTCTTTTTTATAAAGTTGATTGTATGATGTTTAAACATAGTTTTATATGCCAATAAACCTCACTTCCTTCAGGGAAATGTTGTAGTATAGCATGATGGCACATCCATTATAGTTTTGCCATCTGTTTCAGACATTAGGAGGTTCTGTATGCTCAATTATCCTGATGGAATTTTCCTCCATTTCAAGGTTGAATATGTGCAGAACAATTTTCTTTAATGCTTTCCTTACCCAAAGTTATCCATTTCCCCAAGTTGAAGACTCCAAATCATGATACCACCAGCACCATGCAGGTTCTTCAACTTAAGGTTGGATCAGAGGTATTATTGCTATCTCTGGCATTTTATGGACAGATGTTTTGCCTCACTTTCACCATGCATGTCTGTTGGGTTTTCTTTTTCATTCTGCATTTTGTCCCCCACCCCACCCCCATCACCATTCAGTTTGCTTTCTAGATCCACGTGGGCAGCTGTGTTGGTCTGAAGCAGTAAAACAAAGTAGGAGTCAAGTAGCACCCTTAAGACCAACAAACTTTTATTCAGAATGTAAGCTTTCATGTGCATGCACACTTTGTGTCCATCCCTCATAGGTCATTAGACCCCTGCTTTCTGCTCCCTGCACAAAGCTAGGGGTAGCAGAAAGCAGGGGGTTTCAAGCAGCTGAGTGGTGGTCCCCACCAGTTGTTTGGAAACCCATTTTCTACTCCCCATGGTTTTTTGCAGGGAGCAGAAAGCAGGGGGTTAATAGTAACTTCTTGCAAAAAGCAGGGTTTAAGTGACTCAAAGCCATTTATACAGTTGAGCAGCATTCCCCACTGCCCAGCGGTTTGGAAATTCCTGTTTTCCAGTCCCAGCAGCTTTTTGCTGGGAACAGAAAGCAGGCTTTAAATGGCTCAGAGTGAAAAGCTGTGGGGAGCAGAAAGTAGGAGTTTAATAACCTTTAAATGGCTTGGTGAACTATATGAAATGGGTTGGTTCACTAACCAACCTCCCCGTTCATATGGGATTGTGGTTCAGCCACAAACCACGAACTGAACTGAACTGCAAAAATTTGGTTCGTGCCCAACCCTAACTGGAAATATGGTTATCTTCCATTTCCTGGCCTTTTTTGAGGTATCTTTGTGTGGGGCATGTGCCTAAGGAAAGCAGTACAACAGGGCTTTCTTGCACTTTGTCTTCTCTGTTGTCACCAAGCATTTCTCCTGAGATGAATCAGAGAAAGGTCAAACATTCCTGGTCAGTAGCGGAACAACTGCTGAACTATGAGCCCCAGACTTTGTCCAGTCATGTTTTTGTTTTTCTTAACCTTTTCTTAACCTTTTACTTAATCAAATGTACACTATACATGGATTGTATGTGTGTTGACTGCAATCTCTGAACAGGACTTCCATGTACAGTGTACACAGGGCTTTTTTAAAGCAGGAATGCACAGGAATGCAGTTCCAGTGGCTTGGGGCCAGGAGGTGTGGCCTAATATGCAAATGAGTTCCTGCTGAGCCTTTTCTACAAAAAGTCCTGTGTGAAACAATGGTGATGTCAGGGGGCATGACCTAATATGCAAATGAGTGCCTGCTGGGCTTTTGCTACCAAAAAAGCCCTGCACAGTTGCTTTTTCCTTCCTACATGTGTTGAGTAATTCTCACATTGCATTCAAAGAATGGACAGCTGATCAAAACCCCATATTTCTGTAGGTACTGGTCCCTCATTTCATTCATAAAGTGAACATATGTTGGCTCTTTCTTAAAATGTTACCTGCTCAAACATGCAGGTCGCACATGCGTTCACTGTAACATGTGAACAGGGCTATAATCATATATCTCTTTGAGCCCTACCTTATAAAAGACATTGCCATGTTTTTGTTCAAATTATGACAAATTCTTTTCAATGCTCTTCTCCCTCATTTCCCTCTCTCTCTCTCACTGCAGGTGCACCTTTTGACAAGAAACAAGATTCACACCCCCAGATCTTAATGCCTGTAAATGAGACATTTGTTTCAAGAACGGAAGTGACAACTAAGAAATCCATGTTGATCAGTGAGCATGATTTTGGGAGGTGTAGGAAATAAGTTCTTAACACAAACAAAATATGGTTAATCTATGAAACATATTTCTTTGGCCTCTAGCAAATAGCTTTTAAAATTGTGATAAATATGTAGAAGATTGCTCTCTTCTTGACTATAAGCCAGGAGAGCTCGTATATTATCCTTGACTACAGGTGACAGCAAATTTCAATGCAGTTTCGCCTGTAACACTGGGACCTAGATCTATGAATGAAGTGTATAAAGAGGGTATGAAAGACTTACACTTCAATATACCTCCAGTCTATTAGTTTCTGCATCTTTACCAGAGGGGAAAAAATTAGGAAGTTATTTTTTCAAGAAACTTAATTTCCTTTGTATATGTTTTTTTTTTCAAATTTACATGGATTAATCAAAGAATGGGATTTATATAACAAAGACCAGGGGCCATTTTGTAGAAAAATAGGTGGTGGAGCTCATCCAGGGATTGTTATGCAGCTATTCAGTGGACAAGGTGGGAAGGAGGAGGTGAAACCCTCAGAAAGGTTCAGGAGCTGTGCTCCTGCTGAATCCGAGGCCTGACAAAGACAAAAGGTAAATGAGAATTGGAGTGAAGGCTTATGCTTTCCATGCAGCATAGAGGGTTGCTGGTTCAAATTCTGGAATCTCCAATTTTGAGATTCTAAGATAGAAGAACTGGGGGGGGGGGGGACCTGGAAGAGCTGCAGTCCTGGAAAGGTAAAGTTCTGATAACATATGGCAGGTATTGATGTTTTATTACCTGTATGTGGCTAATTCTTTGCTCTTTGTCTTTGCATTGTTGTACAGTATGTCCTCACTTATGCTTTTATTAGATACGTTGTTATATTGTACAGCCTTTATTGTAAATCTGATTCTTTTACTAATAAAATATTTGAAAGCAAAAAAAAAATGTTAGAACAAGTTTCCAACAATATGAAACTATAATTGGTACCAAATTCACATAAATTTTCAAATGTCAAAGAAACCTATTAATCCATTTACATATTTATGCCCAGTTTTTTTCTCCCAATAGTGATCCAAAGTGGTTTACAACATCATACCCTCTATCTCTTTTATTGTCACAACTACCAACCTGAGAAGTAGGTTGAGCAAAGAGAGAGTGACTGGCCAAAGGTCACATGGCAAACTGCTACGACAGAGCAAGGATTCAAACTCTGGTCTCCCAGATCCTAGACAAACACTCTAACCACTGCAGTATGATGGCTCTATAATAACAATGGCAGTTGTGCCATTATCAGCTTGCAGACCAGTCATTTTCAGCCTGTAGATCCATTGCTGTATTTGGAAATTTGGACAACTGTGATAACAGTGGGCAAACTATCAACCTTCGGTGTCTACTCTCCAAGATAAATGATGAACTATCTATGAAATAAACCCAGGGGCTACAAATAGAGTCTGGAATGTAATTATGATCAAGAGGAAGCAGGCAGATCCTGAGTCTGACCATCTAGTTATGTCCTATTTTCCTAATCATGATCCCATAGCAATCCCACTGTTAGACAGGCACTGCAATCACAGCTATATATTCCCCTTGTTTGTTGATATCTATAAATGACAATCACTACTGAGATTCAGTTTTGTCTTTGAGTTTTTGGAGATTAGCAGAGTTTGGTTGGGATTCACGTCTATACTAGCACCCACCAAATCCTGAACAGTTACTGTAATGTGTATCCATAATGGATGACTATCATCCAGATTGTACTGAATCTATTGAAGCAGTGGGTGGAATGGTCTTTTCCCTCAAGCTAACAGCAGGCTGCCTATTATACCAACAGAGAGCTGTAGGCTTGGAACTACTGCAGGGTTTTTAATGGGCTCTTTCTGCTTTCCCTCAATATCTGGTTCTCTCAGTTTTCCTCCTCTAAATTCCCCTCACTTTCTCTTATGGCTCCTCACCCAATAAAATTTCTACATCAATCTACTTGGACATTTGGAGGGTTTTGTGTATAGTTAAGTGTGAAATTGGAAAGGTAATCTTTGGATATATATATATATAAAGGTAATCTCTACCCTTTTTTGTTGGCTATTTCAGAAAGCTAGGACAACCGGACTAATCTTGCATCGTTTATTCTTCGGATTTCTCATGGAGAGGTCATGGCTTAGTGGTAGAACATCTGTTTGGCATGCAGAACATCTCAGGTGCAATCCCTTACATCCCCAATAAGGATCCACTTCTAGGTGATGTGAAAGACCTCTGTCTGAGACCCTGCAGAGCTGCTGTCAGTCTCAGTAGACAATATTTACTTTGATGGACCAATGGTCTGATGCCTATCTTTATGTGTGTGTTTCTGGACTCCACTGATCACTTCTTTGTGATTAAAACTATACCATAAATAAAATGTGCTCTTTTAAATTATTATTTATGATTTATGTAGTGCCATATATTCATGAGACAGAAGACAATGTCCCTGCTCTGAGGAGCTTGCAAAGTAAAATTTATCATGACAAAGGGAGGTGGGAAAAATCCAAATCTTTTATCTATCGATGATTGGAAAGTCAAAATCTGGGAAATATTTTAGATGGATAACTATATCCCACTTGGATACACATTCAGGTCTCTCCAATTTAATGGAAAAATAGATTCTTAAAATGGAATTTATTTATTTATTTATAAATATGATAAAATAAATACATAAATAAATTCCATTTTAAGAATATGCGGTGGATAACATGGCTTCTAAACATGATTTTGTTAACCAACAATATTATGGTTATATGATGCTTTTATAGTTTAACAATACTAATCTAGTATTTCAGCCTATAAATATGTAGGTTACTACTGACTCACCCATTGCTGTACACAGAATATCTTTACCCCTCGAGCTTGTTTGAATGATTGTATTATTATGTAATGTATCTTAATGACATTGATGCTACTGATATTTGTCTACACAAAGTTAGGATTATATATTTTCTAAAATTTCAATCAAACGAGTGGGGGGGGGGGGAACAAGGGGAGTATACAAACATTCCAGCCACATGTGTTTAGTAGAGTTGCCAGCTCTTGATTGGGATATTCCTGGAGCTTTGGGGGCAGAACCTCTGGGAGGAAGCTATAATTACCATGCACTCCACTCATCAAAGCACCCATTTTCTCCAGGAGAACTGATCTCTCTCCCATAAAGCTCAGTTGCAATTCCAAGAGATTCCCTGGTCCCACATGGAGCATGGCAACCCTTAGGATTCTTAAAGAAAAAAGGCTGTGGTCTGATTTCACTTCAAATTAGGTGGAATTTGTTTTCATTTGTGAACCATTTGCAAACTTTTGGTACATAACTGCTTTGCAAACTGCTTGCCAAACTTGAATTAGATAGTCACGCTTTGAAAACATTACCATCATTTTTCATCTACAGATGTTTTTCTTACCATTGAAGAGGGGGGAGGGTAGGGAAGAGGAACGGTTGTCCCATTATTTATTTATTTTTCAACCTGCAAATGTGCAGAACTAGAAGCTCCACCTTATTAAGCAGTTTTAATTACTGCTCTGTACAAGGCTTTTTTTGGAAAAAAGCCCAGCAGGAACTCATTTGCATATTAGGCCACACTCTCTGATGTTACCATTGTTCCACACAGGGCTTTTTTGTAGAAAAAGTCCAGCAAGAACTCATATACATATTAGGCCACACCCCCTGACAACCAGCCAGCCACAACTGCACTCCTGTGCATTCCTGCTCATAAAAAGTCCTGGCTCTGCAGCAGATAGGTTGCCAACTCCTTTTTGGGACATTCTTGGGAATTTGGAGACAGTGTCAGTGAAGGGCAGAGCTTGGGAAAGTAGGAGCTCAAGATGAAGGTGTTGTCATACAGCCCACCCTCCCAAGCTTTCATTTCCTCCAGAGAACTGCTCTTGATAATTTGGACATTAATTTTAATTCTAGGGGGAACTTCAGGCCCTACCTGAAGGTTGGCAACCCTAGCATTGCCTAATGATTTTTTGGTTTTTAGGCAGTGTAAGTCACTAACAGAAGGGAAATAAAGAAGAGAGATCTGATGGCGATCACTTGTGAGCTCACAATGTGAAAATGCCATCAACATTGTCAGAGCCAAACACAGCCAAGCCCACATATCATCAGATCGATAAAGCTGACTCATCAGCTTCCACCAGCAACACTGCCTTGGGTGTCACCAAGTGGTAATAGTTCAATCGATCACTGTGATGAGGCGTGGTATTGGCTTCTAGTGACAGGCGTATGAGAAATGAGGCTCGGGAACGGAACTCCTGGAATTTAACACATCAGCACCACGAGTTCATTCAGAGAGAAAGTGATAAACATACTTTTTGAAAAAAAGACACAACTGATCTATGAAACCCTTATTAAAGCTGTCTTTTGATTAACTTCAGCCTAAATTTCTTTTGTCACCAGTCCAGCAGATTCCAAGAAATGAGAAAGACGCCAGTGACAATCCATATTGATAATCACAAGAATGAAGGAGGAAGAAAAGGAGAAGGAATGATTGTTTCTTAAAGCATTGTCCCATGAAATAATTTTCCTTTGCTGGGACTCCTATTGCCATGCAGAATTTCTCAATTCAACTGATGCTGATTCATACAGTATCTTGCTGCTTCTTTTTTCTTGTAGGTGAGACATGAACAGGTAAAGCTGTTCAGAGCTGAGTGGAGAGAATTATAGAGAACAATACCATTTAAGAGGTCATATATTGGCCATGTGTCAAATGTCAGGATAAAGATAGTACTTGATGGTACACTATCAAGCACTCCAAGAGGAAACAATTCATAATCAAATAGTTGGCAGCCATGGGCTCCATCCCAGAGCAACTTTGGATAATATGCTGTCTCAGGTAGTGGGAAAGGAAACATGAATCATTCATGCTTCCTGTGGAGATAGATCAAGATGGGTAGCCATGTTAGTCTATAGCAGTAGAGAAGAGTAAGCATCCAGTAGCACCTTAAAGACTAATACAGTTTGTGGCAGGGTATGAGCTTTTGTGAGCCACTGAAGCAGTGAGCAGTGACTCATAAAAGCTCATACCCTGCCACAAATTTCATTGGTCTTTATGGTGTTACTAGACTCTTGCTCTTTTTTCATGCTTCCGGTTCAGTAAACTTGTTTGGAATATTCAAAGTAGAACATCACCCCTCAAGGCATGATTTGCAAGCAGTCTACATTTTGGGAGTCAACATACCTCATTGGGTAAAGAGAAAAAAACTTAATTCTAGATATAATTACAAATATGCAGAAAGGAAGCTGTCCCTCACAGTGATACCATGACTTATTTTAAATTTCTTATCCTTGATTGTTCAGCTTCCCCAGCTCTCTGTTTTGTCTTCTCCACTACATAATACTGGATCTGAGATTGTTTCCTTTTCTGTCCCTTTTTGCCCTTGCACTGAGATTTCCCCACAAAAAATGTACATTTTCTCCCATTTTATTTATTTCAGTAAATTAGCAATATATCTCACTGGAGTGATCTGGGCCTCTCTATGGAGGCCCAAGTCACTTCAGTGGCTAGATGTGCCTTTTACCATATTTGGTAGGTCAGGCAGCTGGTCCCCTACCTCTCCATCCAGGATCTTGCCACAGTGACCCACACAATGGTCACTTCCAGACTGGATTACTGTAACTTGATCTACATGGGCTTTTTCTTTTATCTGACCCAGAAACTCCAGTTGGTGCAGAATTCGACAGCACATCTGCTGACTGCAGCACCTATGCAGGTGCATATGCAGCTGGTGCTCTGCCAGCTGCACTGGCTACCATCATCATCATCCGCCTTTATTGGCATAAAAGAAATCAGTTATACAGAGTAAAAGGATTACCAAGTTATACAGAATAAAAATTACCAATAAAATACAAAAGTTCCAGTTAAAATTTAGAAACATTGTTACCAATTAAAACTATGGCTACAAAATCCTTTGGCGTATCATGGTGGCCAGAAAAATGAACTTGGCTACTATTTCAGTGTCTTTCAGGAAGAAACCACTCAGGGGCCTACAGACTTTCAAGGCATCCAAACAGCCTCCTGGTTTCTCCAAAATGGGACACAGAAGCGAGTTACAAAGCTGTGAATATAACAAACAGTGGAGCAAAACATGAGGGACTGTTTCAATGGATGTGTGGTCACAAGCTCCTTTAGCTGGTCCATCGTGGGGAAAAGTATAGAACAACTTAAGCACTGGCTACCAAACGAGTACTGGATCTGGTTCAAGGTGATGGTGCCAACCTTTAAAACTGTGAGCAGCCTGCGACCAGCATCTCTAAGGGATCGTCTCTCCCCATATAACCTCCCCCTCCCGGAGAGCCTTGCACTTCACTGATCAACATCTATTGGTTATCCTTGGCCCAAAGAAAGTCCACAGCCTCAGCCAGGGCACCCACAGCTCAACTAGGGCCAGGGCTTTCTTTGTCCCGGCCTCTACCTGGCCCCCTGGGATCAGAGCCCTGCAGAGCTTGTTGCAGTTCCACAGGACCTGTAAACCAGAGCAGTTCCAAAAGTCTTTTAGCTGAGGTGGTGGACATTCAAATATCTGGCCTTCCTTCCTAAAACACCCCCCCCCCCTTCTGTCTCTTGCCCACAGAATTACAAACATTATTCCAGCTGTGGAAACTATACCTGGAAATTTGTTATGCTTGTGATCTTGAAGTTGTTATTAAATGGGAAAATCTGTTTAATTTAGTTAAATAGTTTTATAATACTGTTTTGATTATTTAACATTGATTGTTTTAATGACTATACTGTTACTCGCCCTGAGCTCGCTTCTGAGGAAGGCAGGTTCAAAACTGAAAAATATAAATAAATATGAGTAAATCATGTATATCTTACAGATAAGTATGATCTGGAGGAAGAGCCACTCAAGTGGGAGGAAAATGTCATTTTACTGGAGAAGGGCAAACTTTAAACTTTGCTGAGTGGCATGGTATGATATGGGTTCACATAAATACCATCCAACATGGTATAGAATGCAAAGAAATCTACAAAACTAACTGCAGAAACAGGAAAACCAAAATATAAAAAGTTTTTTTAAAATAATAATAATAATAATAATAATAATAATAATAATAATAATAATAATAAATAGGAAAGCTTTTCTCATTCCTAGACTCCATTGGTAAGTCATTTGGGGTTGAGTCCAGCCTGCTTTTGCATTTTATGGGACGGATCCAGACAACATTGGTCATTTTTGCTGATTTCCCTGGCCTGTTTCAGACCACCCATGCCTTTTCTCAGGGTCCTGTGTCCCGCACAAGAAGCATTGCAATGAGATCTGTTGGCTGCATTTGGAGGCAGGAAAGTTCCATTCCACAACTGGAAAATACAGTCTACAAGCCTACCCACTACTCTCATCCAGTTCTCTTGCTAACTACAATCCCCATCGAACAATTATTTTATGCATGTATGTCCCTTGATCCTCAACCTATCTTTTTTGGAGCCTTTCTCTCCTTTTTTTTCCATCAGAAGAGCTGGTTAGATCAGAAACTCGGCCCAAATTTCCTTTAGCTGGCAAGCTAATGTTTCCAAATTTCATCACATTTAAGTTGTTGTTTTTTTAAAATAATAAAACAGTCTTTCTAACTCATGACATAAGAGCTTGCAACGAAATCATTAGAGATTGTTTCTAAAAAATGAGAAAAAATAGAGTTAAAAACGCATAAGGGACAGCTGGTTCTCCTCTATAAAATCAACAGTGCTGGATGGATCCAACCCATTATGTTTCTGCCAGATGAAGGAGATTTGGAGTGAGTGTTCTTCCTCTGTTTCAGTTGCTTAGCTTGCCATGGCAAAAAACACATCCCTATGACAGAAGCCAAATGTCTATTGGACTTCAGTTCTTAGCCCATGGATTGTTGCCTGTTGTCCTAAGTGAGCCAGGTAAGTGGATCCAGGCCTCTAGGATATGAGTGCATCATGTTGTTTGTTTAGGTAAGTCAGCACTCTAGCTGCACCTTTGCTGTAGATCTGAGCAGAAAGGCATGATATAATCGTGTAGTGGAATGTGTAACTATAGACTGCTGTTGGGAGTAGGGTTACCAACACCATTCCTGGAGATTTGAATGTGGTACTTGTTAAGTGGAGGGGTTTAGGAAAGATTTCATCTAGACTCCATTATATACCACAGAGTCTGCCTCTGAAGCTGTCATTTTCTCCGGGGGTCTGGAGAAAATTTATAGTCTGAAGATTAGTTGTTAATTCCAGGAGGATGACAACCCTAGAAGGGAAATACCCTTTTTGTAGCTCTTCCTAGGAATGGGCATGAACTGAGGAAATGCTATTTGGTTCGGTTCATGGCTGAACCATGAACTGAACAATGAACAGAACTGGGGGGCTTCTTTACAAACCAGAATGGTTCATGTGGTTCTTGGTCCTGCAAACCCTATTGTAGTCCCTTTTTAATTGGATTTTCAGAAAACCTGAAAAACAGCTGAGCGGCAGAGAGCAGCTTGCTCCCCACTGCTCAGCTGTTTCTGGCTGTCATGTGCAGTTTCTTTAAAGTTTAAAGGACTGCAAAACATTGCAAAACACCTGAATGGTGAGGAAGTGCTCCCCACCATGCAGCTGTTTTGGACTGTGTTCTGCTGTCCCTTTAAACTTTAAAAGGACTGCAGAAGACAATCTAAAAATATATGGCAAGCAGAAAGCAGAACACCCTCTTTTCTGCTTGCCATGGCTTTTCCCAAGGTACAGAAAGCAGGGTCATTTGAACCTGTTTTCATCTCCTGGTGGATAGTTATAGGGTATAGAAAGCAACCTTGGTAGATGGTGCCAAGCCATTTAAGCCCTGCTTTCTGCTCCAGCAAAAAGCTGTGGGGAGCTGAAAGCAGGGTTTAAATAGCTCTGAGCCATTTAAGCCAACTGAGTGGCAAGGAGCTCTGAGCCACTCAGCTGTTTCTCACAAAGAGTAGAAAGCAGAAGTAAACTGTTCATAAACAGTTCCATCACAAGTTGCATCCAAATTCATTGTAGTTCATCCTGGTTCTGAACAGGGCAAAATTCATAATGAGTTTTGGTTCCTCAGCCGGTTTGTGCCCATCCCTAGCTCTTCCTGTGAAAATAATACCAGCAGTAACTTTCCCACAAATAGAAAACCAGCACCTCAAGTGAAGGACATTTTTTTTAAAAAAAGTGGCATTTTTTATCACAAGTGAAAGTTCAGAAGTGATTCCCCCCTCCCCCCATCTTAAGCATGAAGTGGTACAAACCAACTGTCACCTCAGCAATCAGGCTTTTTATTTTCATCTTATTATGGCTATGTGTGAATACTGGGTCTCTGCTAGTCCTGCCAATGCTGAATGAGCTATAGCAGGACCAGCAAAGCATATCTTGCACTAAATTTCCTGTTTGATTAGAAGTAAGTTTCACTGAGTGGCATGAGAGTTACTTCCAAATTAGCTTTTAGGATTGCAGCCCCCAGTGACTAGCCTGGGAAGGCCAAGCCCCAGATGGAGTTCAAGGCTCATCACAGCTAACAGGTTGGCAGGAATGTAACAAGACGGCTATGCCTGACAGCTTCAGCCCTTTGAAGACAAGGAGATGCCAAAGGATGTTTCTTGTTTGGGGAATGGGAGAGGAGAATTGAATTAAGCTGAGGAGAATGGAGAAGGCTACATGTACTTGTCTGCATTTAAAATGTGCCTGGCCTCTGATGCGGCAAGGACATGAAGAGAATTTGACTTCCACATTCCTCTCCATAGCAATACAGAGAGCCTTAGTTTGCAGTTGAGGGGTGTACCTTTTAATCACTTTCACTGATGCAGGTACAGTAAATGGCTACCTTCATTCAGCAAGTTTTTTGGGGTAATGAGAGCATGGAACTGAGCAGTGATCAAAGTTCCATTAAACCAAACAAGGTTTATTGAGGGGGGGGGGAGTACGTAATTTCAAGCACACACCAATAAGAATCTCCCAGAATACTTACAAGTTATTTTTTGTCTTTCTCCAAATTCTTCCTCAAAATCCACTTTTTCAACAAAGCCTTTGAATAACTCTTATCTCTTTACCTGGTACAAGAAGGAAGGCCAGGCACATGTAGCTGAAAGGAATACAGGGACATTTTGAATTTTTTATCTATGCTGCTTCATCTGGGGGGAGTGGGGAGATTGTTTCCATTCAGATTCATTCTTGTCCTTGTGATTCTTTATATATATAGCATGTTTGCACCCTGAATGTTTTACATAAAATATATGCTCCCCGCCAATGTGCACCTGAAATGGATGGTGAATGGTTAACCCAGTGAATGTGATAACCCAGTCTGAGAACCTTTAGGGACAGGGGGATCAAATGGAATTCTACAGTTAAGAGTGAGAGCTCAGTTAAGCAGTGTGAAGGATTGAGGAGGATCCTGAATTAGGGAAGTCAGATGAGTAGTCCCTCCTTGAGGGAAACAGATACTACTAAAAAGGGGTGATCCAAATCAACAATTTAAGAAGGAAAAGTGAAATGAGTGTTTGTTCCTACCTTCACAGACTTCAGTAATTTTGAGACAAAGAATCTTATGCCTGTTCGCTTGAGCAGGGACTGCCAAGAGATCTCAACAATCTGTCTATATAACCAAACAGTTATGTGATCGTGGCAAACTGTCTATTGTTTATATTATACAAAGTTACCTCATTCCTGTTGCATGTTCTTCTGCCAAGTCCAAATCTGATACCTATCTGACAGTTTCCCCATAGAAGTGAAATTAAGCAGTTTGCTCATTTTGAATTACTATCAGCCTCTGTTGTACCATAATCTGACATTTACAAATGAAGGATTTTACAATTCCTCAGCATTCCAGGCTGGGTCAGCATATTTAAAAATTGGGTGGGACAGATGCGGGGGGGGGGGGGGAAGGAAGTCGGGAACCATTATAGCAACCATGTTCAGAATGCTTGTATGTACAGATCAGAGTCTGCAGCCTGTGTCTCTAGAGCAGGGTTGCCAAATCCCTCCTGGTACAAGGTATGAGAGGGGGGACTTACCAGGAGCAGCAGGGAGGCCCATCTGACATACAGCAATGTGTCTATGTCACTGCCAATGTGACCTGGAAGTGACATCATCATGTTCAGGTTATTGGGGGAAAACTCTGGTATTTGGGCAAAAACTCTATGGTAAATTTGGCTTCTACCATAAATTTCTTGCCTAATACCAGAATGTTGCCCTGATGTCCTGGATGTGATTATGTCATTTCTGGGTCATGTGGGCAGTGATATAGACACATCATTGTACATTGGACAGATCCTCATCTTTTGGGGGGTAAGTTCCTCCTATCAGCCAGTTGATCAGGAGTGGGGAGATTGGGCCTGTCAGTAGGAGACACCCACCTCTACCAAAGGGTCTACTCCAGAGCCCAGTATAGTTCAAATTGGAATCAAGTATGGCTCTTTAAAAAGTGTCTTTGGCAGAAGCAATGCACTCCCGGCCCCCGCACTCAGGGACAGGGAAGCCAGTGACGGTCACGATGACTCCAGGATCAGCCCTCTCGAAGGGTGGAGCAGCAACGGAGGCCTGCAAAGACATGGGCAGAGGGAGCCACCCAGCAGACTGATGGGCCCAGCTCCAACCCAGGGCGCCGTGTCAGACGGCCTCCCCCGAGGCTCCGCTGGCTGGCAGGGCAGCTGGGAGGAGGGAGGAGAGCAGCAGGCATGATGGGCACCAGGGTGAGGTGACCCTATGGGCCTGCTGCGCCATGCCATGGGCAGCAGCCAGCCCTAGCAGGCCCAGAAAGCCCCAGGGAATGACGGGAGCTGCTGGGTGTCTGCCCTTAGGGGGGAAGGCGGGGCCTGGGTGGCCACCAATCAGGGCAGGATCAGGAAGGAGGAGGGGAAATAAAAAGGCAGGCAGGGCAGCCAAACTAGAGTTCTGTGATGACCAGAGGGTGGTGCTGGAGCCGGAGAGAGAGTGAGCCGCACAGAGAGAGAGAGGGCTCGAGAGGCAGAGATCAGCCAGAGGGGCATCAGGGTGCAGTAACCCAGCCCACCAGCCTCCACTGAAATCTCCCGGCCACCCCAGGGTGGGACCCCAGGGGCCACAAGGCGACGGCAGCACATGGGGCAGGGCCCCTGGAGGAGGCGGGGCGTGACAACAGCAAAACACCATTTCTGCTTGTGGAAGAGGGAGTAGGAAGTTCCATCAGTTCCCCTTGCCTGCATATTGACCCATGCTTTTCGTGAGGATCTGCTGATTCCCTGAATATTCCACTATTCAGAAAAGGAAGAAGAAGATAGGGTTATTGGAGCTGAGAGAGGAAAAGTTCACTGTCTGTGTTACAGCATTAGTGTCAATAGACACCGATGAGACAGAGAAGAAAGCTTTAAGACAAAGAAACTTTTTGCCCCATTCTATAGCAGAGGGAAGGAAGAAATGAACCTGCCATATCCAACTGAAGGGTCTCATTTTTCCCATTTATTCTGCAGCCTACTTGCCTTTAAACAGCACCCCACTGATTGACAGGCTCTATTTGTGAGATCAGCAGGGAAGAGCTGTAAATATTGTAATTGTGGCAGTGCTGTGCATCTAGACTTAATGTTCACCAGTGATTTCAAACCATAAGGAGTTTCAGTGAATGCATGAAGTCAATCACCTGAACCTATCATGCTCAAGTCACTCTGTGCTTTATGTTTTTTAAGGGGGGGAAGAAAGGAAACCATTAAACCAATTGTTCCTTTAAAAATATAGATGTGTCTCAAAGCTAGCCAATAAAATTGTATTGTGACTGTGTGTGCATTTACTCAGACCAAGACTGGGGTGCTTCCATTTGCAGGGGGGGGTGGAATAATAAACCTGTGGACCCGCCTATGACTGCTATTTTTCTTTCAACATATCTGTAAGGGAATCATTTTCCCACAGCAGTCTTGGATAACAATATTTCAAGGTAGCTCATTCTCTGCTTCTTTGTCAGCCTTTTACACGATACGGTAACTGGCAATTTTACACAACAGGAACCCTTTGGAACATCTTTCAGTCTAGGTATGATTTCAGATCTCTCATCTCTGACCAGGATATCTCCATTTCAATTTTGTTTGTGCAGGGCAAAGGCATCACTCTTCTTCATGTACCACTGTTGTTGTTTCTACATGCCAATTGCATTGCATAATAAAAGCCACACCACAAGCACAGACACAACAGCAGCCCTTTTACCCACAGTAAATAAAATAAAATGGAGGACTGCTATTGGCCTGTATCCAGCCACATAGTTCCTGCAGCAAAATACCATTTCTGCTTGTGGAAGAGGGAGTGGGAAGTACCACCAGTTCCCAGTGAGAGCCAGTTTGGTGTAATGGTTAAGTGTGCAGACTCTTATCTGGGAGAACTGGATTTGATTCCCCACTCCTCCACTTGCACCTGCTGGAATGGCCTTGAGTCAGCCATAGCTCTCACAGAGGTTGTCCTTGAAAGGACAGCTGTTGTGAGAGCCCTCTCAGTCCCACCCACCTCACAGGGTGTCTGTTGTGGGGGAGGAAGATAAAGAAGATTGTGAGCCACTCTAAGACTCTGAGATTCGGAGTGGAGGATTTTTGATGGTTCATGGCAGAGCTGGTATGTGAACCGTGAACTGTAATGAACTTGTAGGGGCTAAACAAACTGGTTCAGTTTATGGGGTTCATGATACAGTAGAATGACCCCCCCCCCCCATAAATTAGAGACACCAAACTCTCGGACATTCTTTGGTGGACTCTCCTCTACCTGGCCTTCAAGTTTGGTGAGGATTGTGTTTATAGGATCTAACTTACAGCCCCCTCAAAGAAGGTTCCCTAGTCTTCATTGTTTCCAATGAAAGGGGGGGGGGGGAGAACAACAACAACAACAACAAAAAACAGAACAGAACAAGGACGATAGAAGCCCAGAAAAACAGAATCAAAGTCCCAGATAATTTCTGCAGTAGAAACTGAATGTGGGGGACCTTTATGCAAGCCCAGCAGAACCAGTACCACTGTGGCAATGCAAACCCAATAGGACTAAGGTTAAGTCAGAGAATCTCTGGAGCAGAAACTGAAGGAGGGGCATTTTGAAAGCTCAGCAGAATCAGTGTGAAATACAGAGTGCCCAGCAGTATCAGTGGAATCAAGAAGTCCCCAGCAGAATCCAGGGTCATTGTGGCAATGCCAGCTCAACAGGATTAATGTGAAGTACAGTATCACTCTCCAAGAAAGAGGAGTACAAGACCAGCAAAACCAGTGTAATGTACTAGTGTCCAGTGCCCTTGTAGCAAGGCAGCTCAACAGTACTGAAATGAAGTGCAGAATCATGATCCGGGGGGTGGGGCAGTTTGCAAGCCCAGAACAACTAGTTCAGTGTACAGAATGCCTAGCAGAACACAATGTCACTGTAGCAATGAAAGAATAAGAGGCCTAATGTCAAACCAGAGAGTCCCTGCAGTACAAACACCAGTTCAGTGTACAGAATGACCAGTATACAGAATGAACCCTGTATCACTGTGGCACTTAAAAAGGACTCAAGCAGAGTCAAGAAATCCAAGTGTGTCTGGGGGGCTGGGATTTGCAAGCTCAGCACAACCAGTTACAATGTGCAGAGTTCCCAGCAAGACCCAGTGCCACTGGCATTGCATGCTTAAAAGGACTGATCTCAAAGCACAGAGTCACAAATCCAAGCAATTTTCAAGCTCTGTGCAAGAAAATGGGAAATGAACACAAAGGAAACCAGCAAGGGGTGGGGGACCAACTTGAAACTGACATAATTAATTTGAAACTGACATGCCCCCCCTCCCAAGGCTGGAGAATTCTGTCTCTCCATTGCTTTGAAGTTTGGTCAACATTTTATTTGAACAGAAACAGTTTGTCAGGAAATGTATCTATTCACAAAATGGGCAAGAACCTCCAGAAACTGTTTGGAAGTTTGTCAAAAGTTTGTGCCAGTTGATATGCCATAAACTTCAGTTCACAAACCACAAACTGGTCAAAATTCATCATGAACCTTTAGTTTGTGAGCTGGTTTGTACCTTTTCCTATTCCTGGATGGTTACATGCATGACATTTTTTATTTAATTAGAGTTCTATGGATTATTTTTCAAATTATTTGAAAGGTATCTTGGGCATGTTTAGGTAATTCTGGTCTCACTGGTTTATTTCAAGACTCATTCATGTGCTGTCAAAATTATACCTAAGTTTGATCTCGGTGGAAGCTAGGTTCAGGTAGCCAGCTCAAGGTTGACTCAGCCTTCCATCCTTCCAAGGTTGGTAAAATGAGTACCCAGCTTCCTGGGTGTAAAGTACAGATGACTGGGAAAGGCAATGGCAAACCACCTTGTAAAAATGTTGTGATGCTATGTGAAAATGTTGTGATGCTATGTCACCCCAGATCTGGAAACCACTAGTGCTTGCACAGGGGACTTTTTAAATACACAAACCTGAAGGAATCTGAGAAACAAAACAAGTTTCAAGAGGGAGATTTAAAAGGAAAGCCTTCTGAAAGCCTTCTGCCACCCTGCAGATGGATAAGATCCGTGATTTCCCATTCACTTGCATTCACTGTGGTGGCCTTATCTTATGGAATGGTCTTCCTGAGGAGGTTAGGAAGTAAGGTTACCATCTCCCATTATATCCTAGCAGGATATTTGGGAGAGGATACTGGGGAGGATGGGGTTTGTGAAAGAGATTGACCTCAGCAGGGTATAATGAGACACAGTCTACCCTCCAAAGCAGACATTTTCTCCAGGGCAACTGACTTCTTGTCTGGGGATCAGTTGTAATCCTGGGGGATCTCCAGCCACCACCTGGAGGTTGGCAGCCCTATAAGGTACATAGCCACGACAGATTTCGCACCTGCCCCCAGACATCTGCCAGTCAGATTGCCACATATTTCACACCTGTCCCTAATGCTGATTGGGAGGGCATGACAAATGTTTGATGGGGCACTCACTGGCCTTTTTTGCTTTCATACTCCAGAACACTCCAGCATAGAAACTTGCATCCTAAGCCTTCACTCGTTTCCTTGTAGATGTGATCCCCCACTGAGAAGTATTTTCTTCCAAACCTTGGAATTTCTACTGAAGACCAGCAAGTTCAGCATCTTTTTAATGCTCTGAAAAATGCATGGGACTAGTGGAAAGGACTGCACAGGAAAAGACGGCCTCCACATTGGAAGTAAGGCTTAGGGCCCAAACCAGGTCAAGCAAAAACGAATCTGGGATATATCCGGGTGTCTAGTCATGATGGTCTGAAGCAGCAGAACAAAGCTGGAGTCCAGTGGCACCTTTAAGGCCAACTAAATTTTATTCTGGGTCTAAGCTTTTGTGTGCATACACACTTCTGTTTCGATGTAGTTGAAGAAGTGTGCATGCACACAAAAGCTCAGGCCCAGAATAAAACTTTGCCACTGGACATAAGGGCTATGAAGTTGTGCTTGGGAGTTCTATTTCTACTATTTCCTCCCCCCCCCCCTGAATTTTGTGTATTTTTAAAAAAAGGATTTTAAAAGGAAAGTTTCCTTCCACTTCTGATGTAGTTTTGCCTCCCCCCCCCACAAAAATAAAATGAATCATAAGTTGATGGGTTACAGAGGGGGAGGCAAATAAATTTAAGAGTATACCATGAATTGTTAGTAAGAGACAGACGCAAATGACATTCTTAATATGAGGGTCTTTACAAATATATTGCTGCCCTTCTATGGACTCTATAAAATCATATAAATGTGATTCCCACATCAGAAATACAAACAACAGAAGAGAATAAAAAAATTGTGGTTCCCGCCATCTGCGTTAATTATTTTGACATGATTTTTTTAATGTGGAAAAAAAATCACGTGTTTTATTTTCTGAAGTTTTCAATTTTGTCCAGATGTATAAATAACTATATGAAAGTGCTTCGGGGTATGAATTATAATGTTGTAAGTCATATCTAATGTTTCCAAAGGGCTCAGGTTTCAGTCTGGTAGCTAATGAAGCAATGAGCCCAATATAAATTATTAACACCATAATTCGAACCATGTTGTATCTTATTAATTAAAGAGCAATACGAAAGAAATAAGAGAGACTAGGTGACATATTGATGTGGCTACAGGGCAGTATTTGTTTTAAAAATGGGGGCTGGAATCAAAGTTTCTTTTTCCTCATAAAACACAGGTGATGGAAGCCTAACTGATTCCTTATAACCTTTGAGTATCATTTCCCCCCCAAAAAAAACTTTTATGGAGGAATGAAATAAAACTTAATATGGCAAACTTTTTTAAAAACAAAAAATGAAGTTCTACCATCTGTGTTTGAATGCTTTCATCACAAAGGAAGGCTACCATCATTTAGGGTTGCCAGCCTCCCTGTGAGGCCATGATATTTCCTGGAATTGCAAGCGATCTCCAGGCAACAGAGATCAGTTGCCCTGAAGAAAATGACTGCTATGAAAGGTGATCTCTATGGCATTATCTCCTGCTGATGTCCCCACCCTCCCCAGGCTCCACCCTCCAAAAAAAAAAAATACCCAGGTATTGAAATTCCCATCTCAGAGTTGGCAACCATCATTAGATGCATGTTTGAGAGAATTTTGGACCTGTCACTAACTCAGATTGTAAACACAAACTGCTTCACAGAAGAAGAGCAGAAAAATCTGAATGGAGTGAGTGTTCTTTTTATATTGCCATATTTTGTTAGTTGTGTCCTCTGCTTCCAGAGCTGATTTTGTAAGTTAAAGTAAGTTCTTTATGGAACCTAAAATTGACAATAAATAGACTGCCATCTTAGGCAAAGTTCAGTTAGAGTGACCAACAGTGGACCAAATCTCAGTTGGGGGCGGAGCTCACCAAAGTGGTGTTCCAGAAGCTGCCACTCCCCTACACCCTCCTCCCCCTCAGAAACGTGGCCCAGTGCTTGTCACATGTGCATGTGTACATCTCCCCATCAGCATGCCATCTCCCCATTAGCAGTGTGACCCAGCATTCTTCACTGGACCACCACTGTCAGGGAGGTGTGCAAGTATGTGTGAGCTGGGGTGGGTGGGGGGGAAGGCTGTGGGCATCCTCCTTCCCCTCAGCACCCCCCCCCCCAAAGAAAGCCAGAAGCTTAAGCTGCCCAGTAAGAGAAGCCTGCAAGTGAGGTCTCTATGCAGCAAGCCTCCATGTGGCGTCTGTGCACAGTGAGGAGAGACCTCCTTGCTGCACAGAAATCCCGAGGCCAGCTCTGGCACCTCTTTTTCTACAAAATGATTCCTGTTGAGGATATTAGGAACCTAAGGACACTATGTAAGACCCACTGGGTTGGATCCAGACTAAACCAGCAATAAACATCTATTTCCCCCTATGACAATGTTGCTGTCTTTCCCAGGGTTTCCCTTTATCTGCTTCTTGGCTAAGAAGACCCTTTTCCCTTTTCTTCTTTGTTTTTCTCTGACTGTCCCACCCAGTCATTTAAATGTATATTGGTAAAATCTGTCCCAGCCTAGGGAATTGAGGGGAGAAACTGAAATTCTTCCCTTTTTGATATGTCTCAGTTTGATAATGGTACATGGGAGGCTGATGGCGGTTCAAAAGTAACAGACTTTTTTTTAACATTGAGATGAAATGGTCTGGTAGGAACAGGACTTATAAGGTGAACAGGCAACAAGAATGAGGCATCTCTGTACAAAAATAAACACCAGATAATTTGTCACAAACATGTATCTGTTTCTATTATTCAGCCAGGTTTTTAAAACTTGAGATAAATTTCTTGGCAGTCTCTTAAATGTGTAAGCATAGGTTTTCTGGTATCATGGACACTAAAATTAGTGAAGGCATGAACATTCAAACAATTTCCCTTCTTAACCTCTTAGTAGGGTAATACACAGGAGATTCTGGAATCAATGTGTGGGGGCTCTGTGGAGGATGTGACATCACATCTGGCTGACGGTTTAGGAATTTCCCAAAATATTTATTGTAAAGACCATAGAGTCATTTTTTAAGCCCTCTTCTCAGTTTCTTGAGGGTGGAAGATCAGAACTGAGGACAGGGAAAGTCTAGCCACAGTTAAATCAGTGGATGAATACTTGATAACCTTCCTTATGATGAAGTGAATGGCTCTCCAGAGGCTCAATCAGCTGCCAATATCTGATGGGGAAGGAGTTAACTCAGAACTGTGGATGGCTGGCATAGTTAGTCTGTATTTGGGTCTGCTTTACCATATGCCGAGGAAGTAACCTACTACTGCCTGTGATTCTTTGCAGCCTACAGCAGGTGTTACAGTTTCCTTTGCTCCACCCACTTGCTGGACTTGTTTAGAAGCCCTCCTGCAGAAAAAATATTATACCCAGAGAGCGACCCAGACAGGCATCACATTGGTGCATGAATTTGCTTTGCAGGTAGATGGGTCATACATCTGGGGGTGAATCTCTTAAACTTAAATTATCATTAGGAATAGCATGAACCGCCTGGCAAATTAAAGTTTGTCATGAATTTTGAATGGTTTGTGGTTTGCACAGAGAAATTTGTGAACTGAAGAATTACTACAAATTTCCATAAATGTTGGCACAATTTGTGGTGGCTCATGGAAGTTTGTGAAGGGCAGAAATTGTGAGGTTTACCCCCATTCTCTGGTCTTCATGAGAAAAAGCTGAGCAGTTGGGAGTTCCTAACCACACACCCATTTAAACGAACATTGCTTTCTGCTCCCAGCAACTTTTCATAGGGAGCAGAGAACAGGGGATCCTGCTTTCAGCTCTCTCTGGCTTTTCATGAGCCATTTAAACCTTATATTTAGCTCACTATAGCTTTTCATTGGGATCAGAGAGCTGAGAGGCAGGGAGAAGCCTCCCTGTTGACCCAGCTTCAAGCTCTCTTTGGGCCAGGGAAAGCCATGGCCAGTAGAAAGGAAAAGGTGAAGTGTCTCACCACCTCCTTCCTGCTGGATGCTGCTTTCTGTGGCAAGCAAAAAGGAAGGAATGAAATGCCTCCCATGGGACATTTTACCTCCTTCCTCCTTCTGATAACAGTTCTCTGTGGCCAGCAAAAAAGAAGGGGTGAAGTGCCTCCCATTGGGCATTTCATTTCCTTCTGTCTTCTGGCCACTGCTTGGAGCCATTTAAACTCATGCTTTCTGCTCCCCACCACTTTCACGGGGAGCAGAAAGCATGGGTTTAAACTTTAAATGACTCACAAACCTGTATTAACCAGTTTAGTTTGTGAACTGGCATATCTGTTTGTGTAGTTTCTTGGTTCAGTTTGTGGCCATGAACCATGAACCAAACTAAACTACAAATATGTGGTTCCCACCCATCCCTTAAGAGTATCACTTCATCCGTCGGCTTGTGGCAAGTTAGTATAATCCATCTGAACTAAATTCACAGGGGATTTTTTTTTTCATTGTCTTCCATGGAAGATGGGTTTCATTAGCCCATTTTCTGGTGTCAGTTTCCGCTTTCACTGATATTCATTGCAAAAGGAATTAACGCTTTAAAAAGAATGCAAAAGTCATTTGTAAACTTGCTTGTAGCCATTGTAGATTTCCTATTCAACTGATTAAATTACATGTCTGACTGATTCTTAATTATATGTTGCCCAATGATTCTGAAAGCTTTCTATCTTAATGTCTGCTAGTAAACAAAATTATGAGAAAAATATGGCCAATCCAATGCAAATAATGTAAAAGATTCATCACTGTCTTTAATGAAAAGAAGTTACCATTATTAGTCCAGAAAAGCAAATGATGCATTTCCTCATGCTGGATTCTCTATAGACGTTCAGTAAATAGCAGTGGTACAGTGGATAGATTTGGAGCCAACTTGAAATTTGAATTTTTAAGATCTGGGTTTTCCAAAGTCCTGGTATCATGGTAGAAGGCATCTTAAGTGCACAAGACACCTACCTCCAGACAGCAATGCAAAAAGCAATGCTAACAGACTTGAAATCTGATATCTTGAGATTTATATAAAATGGCCTTCTAATTGGTCAGTCCAGACTTTCTACAAGGAACCAGCAATACTTGGAAGCGTAGGTCTACAATCCAGATAGATCAATGATCACAAACACAACAAAGATTCTCCTAGATTGTGATCAATGATTTTCTTTGATTTTGTGTCCTCTGTTTACCTGAGACCCACTAACCATTTCTGCTATGATGGTTAAGTTCAGATGTATGAAAACCTCTTTAGGCATGTCCCTCTGAGAATAAATATCTAAAGTTGTCTTATACCAAAGTAGACCACTGGTCCATCTAGTTCAGCATTGTTCACTCTGATTGGTAGTGACTCACTCTGTTCAAATGCCATCAAGTTACAGACAATTTACGGTGACCCCCAGGGCTTTTTTTGTAGTAGGAACTCCTTTGCATATTAGGCTACACTTCCCCCTAATGTAGCCAATAATCCAAGAGGTTACAGGGCTCTTCTTACAGGGCCTACTGTATATCTTTATAGGATTAGTTAAATTGGAGGTGTGTGTGTGTGTGTGTGTGTGTGTGTGTCTAATACGTAAATGAGTTCTTGCTACAAAAAAAAAAGTCCTGACCTAGTGAGGAACTTTCAAGACATGTGAGAAGCAGAGGTAGTTTTCTATTGCCTTCCTCTGCAGCATCTTCCTTGGTGAACTTCAGGGCTTTTTTTTTTTCCTGGAGGAATGTGGTGGAACAGAGTTCCAGAAGCTTTTTGTGGAAACAAATTTCTCAAAATTGGTTAAAAGTTCATGACGGGTACCTGTGTGTTTCTCCTTCATTCCCCTCTTGCAGCACCTCTTTTTTCCAGAAAAAAAAAAAAAAAACCCAGTGGTCTCCCATACAAGTACTGGCTGTGCTTAGCTTCTGAGATTTTTAAGATCAAGCTGTACCATGCTGCCTCTAGGGTCTCAGAAAGGATAAAGTCAGCATCTTCTTCCCTGAAATGTCCAGGACTGAACCTGAGACCTTTAACATGCAAACTATGGATGCCAATATTCTGCGATGGTGCACTGTCAACGATGCATAGAGGAATTCATATTTGACTTCCCATGTCTCTGGTCAGAACTCTCGCTTCTCAGTAACAGGTTATATGAATGCAAAGGCAACATTTACACCTACTGGAAAGAAGTGTGCTTTTTACCCTGGCTGAACTTTGTTGATATTATACCATGTCTCTACGTTCATGTGTGCATGGGAATTTTTTTCCAAGTATACCATGGATTGTTTTAATGTTTGTAAACTGTTTTGGTTTTAAGGAATCCATTAAATAGTTTTTTTTTTTAAGTAGAATAGTGTAAAATAACCACATACAATGTATTTGTCATTAGACAAAACTCCTTCCCCTTCCTGTAATAGGCTGAGTGTAGGGTGGGCTTTGCAGACAGCCTGCAGAAGACACAGTTCTTGCATCTGACATTTGTCTGATTTGACTAACAGGGGAATGAAGCTTGAAGCGGTTACAAAAGGGGCTGGTGGTCTTGATTCCAGCCTTTCCTCACATGCAGCATTTATTCCCCTTCTCTATTCAATAATGACCTAAAAGCTGGTCATTTTTAGGGGGCAAACAGCAGTTATTATTTTTAATCTCATGAATGTTTCTGGATTTGATTCACCCCCCCTAACCCCCCCCCTACTTTCCTCTTGGGGAGAAAAAATATTCTCCCAGAAGGAAAGGTGACTATAGAAATATTTAGGAATGGTTATAGGAGTTATACTGCCTTTAAAGTTGTGCAGACATCTGTGTAGAAGGGAGTGTGAATGGCCAGCATGTCATACAAAGAAGGAGGTGCAAAGAGGAGACTTTGGGGGCACAATCTATGTAGGCATCCTCAGATTGCACATTGGGACATGGTTTGCTCTCAACTTTTATAGGCTTTCAAGAGGCAGTCTCCCCTTCTGGAATGTTGTGGGTTTAATGATGGACTTCCCCAGTGTTTTGTTTTTTTTTGTAGCAGGAACTCCTTCGCATATTAGGCCACACACCCCTGATGTAGCCAAACCTGCAAGAGCTTACAGGGCTCTTAGTACAGGGCCTACTGTAAGCTCCAAGGAGGATTGGCTACATCAGGGGTGTGTGGCCTAATATACAAAGGAGTTCCTGTTATTAAAAAAAAAGCCCTGGGCTTTCCTGACCAAATTGAATAGATTCTCAGGTTTAGACAAAATGTGGAAATGGTCCTGATGGGTGTCAGGAAGGATTGCTAACAGTTTATTTAGATTAATTTTACCTTGGTACTCAGAGGGAGGAACAGGAAAGATGGGTTTGGTGTACCATAGAGATGTACATTAACATAGGTATCATACAAAAGGGATTGGATAGTGTTCTGGAGACAGGAGAAGATTACTCAGATGTTGCCATCCAGCGTTAAGAATGCAGATGCATTACCTGATGGAACTCACTGTCACTGTCATTCCATTGCTGGTGGGGGAGGAGAAACTGGAGATTGCCCTTGATGCATTTTACAACCTTAGAAATCCTTTGTGGGCAGCCTTGTCAAGCTCTGTGGCACAGGCTGAGAGCGTTTTCACTTGGATTGTCTTTTGAGGATCTCTGGCTTAGGTCAAGAGTAGGGACCCCTGTTTTGGGGGTGATCCCACAAGCTAGGCAGCACCTCTTAGCTACAGGATCTGCAGAGGAAGACCATGACAAATAACCTCTGCTTCTCACTTGCCTTGAAAGACCCTCACTGCAATTCTGTACGTAAGTCAGTACATAAGTCCACAGTTCTGGGTAGGGACTTACCAGGGCCCTTGTTGGGCAGGCAACAGTACAGAATGTCTTGGTCACAATTGGTGATTGCAGTGCTAGTAAAACAGTTAAACCCAAACCACTGCTAGGTTTTAGATAACAATTTTAAGAATTTTTCCCTCAGACTAGGATCTCAGGGTTAATGTGGCTGCAGAGACTGGGATAGGAACACCCATAAGGGTGCTATGATCCATGTCCCAAAGACCTTGTCACTCGTGTCAGTCAGGCTCTTCACAAGCATTTGAAAGTTCTTGACAAGGAGGAGTTTGAAGAGGCCAGAAAATTGTTCAGAAACTTGGACCCAAATGTTCATGAACCAGTTCTCTGCAGCCTGTTGTATGTGCCCATACCATGTTTGAGTGGTGCATTAGTTGCTGCTTTTTGCAGCCCATACAATATCCTACCCTGCCCTGTTTCAGATCTCTTTATTCTGTGGCCATCTTCAGTCACAGTTGAAAGTCATGTTACATGATTTCACCATTCATGCAAATTAAGATGGAAGAGATTTATGTCTTGTAAAGGCAGATGTCAGACAAAGCATGCTTATATAATTATGAGGGACACATTCCCTTTCAGATATGACAGAGTGATGCAGGGTAAAGTGGCATTACTTCTGTACAGATAGAATTTATTTATTTATTTGACTTCTAGCCCGCCCTCCCATGTACAACAGGGCTCAGAGCAGGTTAACAACACTAAAAAACATTCAAACAATTAAAGCATCAAATAATTCTATAACACCATAAATAAAATAGCAACTTCAACACAACTCATAGGTAGCATGAAAATCCAGGGACAGGAAAATATGCTGAGGTGCCCTTAATGTGCAAAAAGGGGGAGACAATCTAAGTTGGACAAGCCATCACTATCCTTAACTGTAGGCCTGGTAGAATGACTCCATCTTACAGACTCTGCAGAACTACATTAGATCTTGCAGAGCCCTGATCTCACCCGGCAGAGTGTTCCACCAGGCTAGGGCCAGGGTCAAAGAAGCCCTGGTTCTGGTTGAGGATATTTGGACATTCTTTGGGCCAGGGATCACCAAAGACTGTAATGACTGGAGCATAGCGCTGTTCCAGGGGTGTATCAGGAGAGGCAGTTCTGAAGAGTTGCTGGTCCTAGAAGTAAGCAATACTGTATTAATTGCATGTATCTAGGGTTGCCAATCCCCAGGTGGGGGCAGGGGATCCCCCGGTTTGGAGGCCCTCCCCCCGCTTCAGGGTCGTCAGAAAGCGGGGGGAGGGGAGGGAAATGTCTGCTGGGAACTCTGTTATTCCCTATGGAGATTTATTCCCATAGAAAATCATGGAGAATTGATCCATGGGTATCTGGGGCTCTGGAGGGGCTGTTTTTTGAGGTAGAGGCACCAAATTTTCAGTATAGCATCTAGTGCCTCTCCCCAAAATATCCCCCAAGTTTCAAAAAGATTGGACCAGGGGGTCCGATTCTATGAGCCCCCAAAGAAGGTGCCCCTATCCTTCATTATTTCCTATGGAAGGAAGGCATTGAAAAGGTGTGCCGTCCCTTTAAATGTGATGGCCAGAACTCCCTTTGGAGTTCAATTATGCTTGTCACAGCCTTGATCTTGGCTCCGCCCTTAATGCCTCCTGGCTCCACCCCCAAAGTTTCCTGGCTCCACCCCCAAAGTCCCCAGATATTTCTTGAATTGGACTTGGCAACCCTACATGTATCACATGTACACACTTCACACATTCATCCAGGGCTGGCCCTGCCGCTAGGCAAATTAGGTGATAGCCTAGGGTGCCAGCTTTCTGGGGGTTCTGAATTAGGCACCCCCAATGTGACTTAGTGATGTTATCAGTGTGTGTGTGTGTATGGGGAGGGGGGGGGTCAGAGTGCCAAACAGTCTAGGGCTGGCCCTGCATTCATCTATAATGGACAGCCAGAATACTGTCTTGGTTCCAGCCAGCTTTGCTCTCAGTTTCATCTAATTTCCTTCCTAAATACAGCCCTCGTCCCAGATGTCTTTTATCCAAGCAGGTCTCATGATCCACAGACCAACCTCTGGTGGTCAAAATAGACTCTCTCTTTCCCTTTTTTACCAGTAGAAAAGCTGGATGAATCCATTTTTTATTTATTTGTTTAATATATTTCTATCCCTCCACACTATCCAAAGTAACTTATAAATGCATATCAAAAGGAAAGAAATTAGAAACATTTACTAATCTCAAAATTTGACCTCTGTATGAGTGCCTACCAACTTACTTCTGAACTCTTTGTATTGTGGTCCATGAGTTTATAATTGCTTTCTATTATAATCCCCCCCACCCCATTTTCTAAATGAGTTAGAGAGCACACAGCTAATCGCCGAGCAATTCATCAATATTTATTTATTCTGTCAATGGTGGCCTCCTTGCCATAATTAATTACTCAAGTAATAAATAGCCTTATTAATAGGAATAGATGACAAGAACAGAAAGACTTCCTTGATAAAGACTGATGACACATTCTAGTATCTGACACGACACACAAAGTGCTGTACAGATTGAATCTAAGGCCTCCTGCATGGATAATAAATTGTTATTCCAGTGAATAAAATGATTGATACATTTGCTTGGTGCAGGGGAGGGGGAGCACTTTGGGGAAAAAAATATTCTACTTCCCAATTATTTCAATAGACTATGGCAAAAACTTTCTTTCCGTGTGACAAATTTAACTTTGCACAGAAGTGACAGCTCCTTGGCATCGAGTGAGGAATAGATGCCTGCTTGGGTGTTTGACTTTAGAGGTTTCCCTTAAAAGTCAATTTCATTTGGAAAAAAAAAATCCCTCGGCAGCTTGCGGAAGAATATAGCAAAGGGCTAATGGGAAGCTGTAGCATATGACATCATGCAACGTCAACAGAGACACAAATGAATTCTGTCACACATCTTTGGGAAGGTTGCTCTCTGTCTTTTTTTTAATCATTGCTCTGCTGAGCTGACCCACAGTCCAGCTCATCGTATTTTCCTTTCAGTTTGAGCTTACCTTTGATGACAAAGCATCTCTAGAGACCATCTGTCTTTTGACAACACAGTGAAATGGTAGATGGAAGGAGGGGAGGGATTCTGCACAAAATACAAGAATGCCTGATGATTATGTTAGGAAATCCTGGGCTGGATCTAAACTAAATTCCCCAATAGAAGAATGGGACTTTTTTGCTTCTTTCTTCTGACTGCAACCCACTGATCTCTATCAGGGCTTTTTTTGTAGAAAAGGCCCAGCAGGAACTCATTTGCATATTAGGCTACACCCCCTGACATCACCATTGTTTCACACAGGGCTTTTTTGTAGAAAAAGCCCAGCAGGAACTCATTTGCATATTAGCTCACACCCCCAGATGCCAAGTCAGCAGGAACTGCATTCCTGTGCGTTCTTACTAAATAAAAAGCTCTGATCTCCACAAAATGTGATTTCTGGAAGACAAGGAGCCTTGAGGGGAGTCTTCCTTAGAGAAGGGATCAGTGGAAATTGTCAGTTTAGTCTGGAACTTACTCATTGAGTTGGATGCTTCCAGTATTTTCCAGTGGGAGGAGGGACCACTTTTGACTACTTAGGGATTATGGGATCCATGGGCACAAAAAAATATAGCACAGGGCTTGCAAAGGAAAAGGGAATCTGATGTTATCAAGGGGGAATGCTGGCCAGATTCAACCAATGTTATCCAACTATTGTTGCTATAAATTAAAATGCCTCAGGAAATACATACTGATAATTCTCTCTTTCTCTCACTCTCTCTCTCGCTCTCTCTCTGGCTGAGGTCAGGCAGGAAGTTTAGCCTGATGTATTTGCTGTTCCCTTATGGATTAAATGGGCTTGGTCGCATCTGGTGCCCATTTTCTAGTCATACTCACTCCATCATATGATGAGCTTGAATGCAGAGTAAACAGCCACCAGAGAAAGTCTGGTGCTTATAGATGTCAGCACATTCATCCCACATTTCTGAATCCCACTCTTGCAAAGTCAAGCCATTTGGGAAGTCTAAACCTTCCTTTCCATTTCCACCTCCTTCCTCCCCCCTTCCCTTTGGGGTCAGGTAGTGATGTGTGCATAAGTGCAAAACCACCCCTGGTGTTGTCAATCACCATGGCCAAGCAGTCATGCTGGATCAGGAGTTCTTGGGAGAGTTGTTATTGAGTGACAAATCCTGCCCAGCCCCCTAAATCTTTGTTGACACAGATGTACTGATGTCAATGGGACTACTCTTGTGTAAATCTGCACTCCCCACATGTATTTCAAGGAAAAGAAGGGAAAGGGAAGGAAGCTGATAGGGGTCAGAATACTTGGCAGAGGGATTGTGGAGCTCTCAAAAAGAAGCTGGAACACTGGATACTTGCTTATGTACATGGGTGAAAGGGGGGGGGGGGAAGAATGCTGCAACAGTCTGAATGATCAGCTGCGGGGTGAACATACAGTGAAGCTGTTCAGGATGGGAAGACTGATCAAAACTTCCTGCAACTATTCAACCACCTCATACAAATGTGTGGCCACATCACTCCAAGCTTCCAATGTGACCTCAGCCTTGGAGTGACTCGTTCTCCATGTTACAAAGCATCACTGCCACAGTTGTTCAGTGCAGTAATTTCCTTACCGTTACTGCAATACAAACAAGTTAAGTGCTGGGATGATTATTTTAAGATCTTAGAGACAAATTAAAAAATGCTGCAAGCTCCTATTTGGCTTTTATGATCACCAATATAACCCTTTTCCTTTTAAGATAGACAAATTTTAAGATAGACAAAAATGGTCTTCATGCATGAGATAACTTAGCTGGCTTATTTCATAATGTTATGGATAAAAGTATATATCTCAAGTCTAGCTCTCAGTACACATAGATAACTAGCACATTATAAATTAGGTTTTAGTTTAATTTTTCCCTCGATACAGTAATTTTCAATGGGAAGAGATTTTTTAAAAAACTATGAAGGATCATTCATTCTTGGAGTCCCCCAACTGCAACCTTAGGCAGTACAACCCATGCAGTTTTATCCCCACAGTCACAACTGTAGAGGCTAAATTGTCTGATTAGGTTCTGAGAGACCAAGGTTCAAATCTTCACTCTTTGATGGAAAATGGATGGATTTCCTTGGGCCACTCTCAGTCTCACCTACCTTACAGGGTTAATGTCAGGATAAATCTGAGAAGACAAAAATGATGTAGCCCACTTTTGAGTCCCATTGGGGAGAAAGGCAGACTATACATGAAGGAAATTAATAAAATAAAATTGTTTGGGAAACCCAAACCAAAAAACTTTCCTTGGGCAGATAGAAGTAGTTCCTGAGATTCAGGCCAGTACATCTGGAGAAATAAGCAGCCGTCACAGTCTATATTTGTTTGTAATTATTCTTTTTATGGTTTATTTTTAAAATGATCCAAAGAAGCAGACTTAGCAGTAATAGAGTCATCATATATGCAGTAAATGTTTTCTTATGAAAAAAGAGAGAGAATGCCATCTTAAAAGTGTTACACATTATATTGACATTACACAGTAAGCTGTGTAGTTTTGCAATAACTGTTATATATAGGTTTGTCAACTGCTTATATGGTTTAATTAGATTATTATATTGTATTTGGTATTTTATAGCAAAGTAATTCCCAGCCCTCTCCTTAATGCAAAAAGAGAAGTTATCTACCTATAACCACAGAGCAATTCACTTATATCTACTGCAGCATTGTATGTGACTCTGACTAGCATAAATTAAAATTATGTTAAGGACCAAACAAAGTCATTCCCATATGCAATTTCACCAGAAAAAAATTAAAATTAAAATAAAATTAGAGCTTGGGAAGAAAAGATAGCTTCTAGCAGGGTGAATGCAATGTCCCTAGTTTGTACTTACCCTTTGCTTAGCCCTTAAAATGCAATTTAACAAATTCTGAAAAAGATTGGGGATTGTGATCTCAAAGGAAACTCCCCCCCCACACACACACACAAGTGACTGAGGCAGTGTAGGAATTAAGCAGGAGTATCTCCTGTGAGACCACTACCTTTAAGGACAGCCCCTTAGCTACTCTTTCTAGAGAATTAGGTACAACACAGTTTGGAATGTGTGGGAAGAGCTATATTCTTGCTATCTTGTGAGAGAGAATAGGCAGCATTCTGTTGATACAGGCACAATTGCACAGTGCTTCCATGACAATTATGTTGCAAGAGTGCAGATACCTTGGGGACATAGTTCCATAAATCACAGGACTGTTTTAAAAATCTCAAGTACATTTCAGTAAAAAGACTTCTGAAATGCTTCTCATTTAAATGTACTAGCCTGACTTTCTTTCTTTCTTTCTTTCTTTCTTTCTTTCTTTCTTTCTTTCTTTCTTTCTTTCTTTCTTTCTTTCTTTCTTTCTTTCTTTCTTTCTTTCTTTCTTTCTTTCTTTCTTCCCTCCCTCCCTCCCTCCCTCCCTCCCCTGATTTTTGTGTAGAATCCTGTGTATGGCCATTTGGTCAGAATTTTTAGAACCTTTAGAACAAAATAGGAGTCAATTGCACCTTTATGACCAACTTAGATTTATTCAGAACGGAAGTTGACTCCTATTTTGTTCTACTACTTCAGACCAACATGGCTGCCTACTTGGATCTATTTTAGAAGCTTTAGTTCACTGGAATATTCTCCCCTCAATAGTTTTATCAATGGACTTGTGCAATCTAGATCATTATGCTCATAATTAGCTGTATCAGGTATTTTATCAATGCACAGGTGACAATTTAATATAGCAGGAGGAGAGAAATGAGAATGGACTGACCAAAATTAAAGATGCAGAAGGTTCCACCTGGCCCAATTCAAGGACTTCGTTTTAGAAGTGTCTTAGCTGAGCTAGAACTAAACTGGAGGTACAGAAGGTAATAAATTTCACAGCAAGAAGAATGATACTATATATACCTTGTGTATACAAATATCATGACACTTGAATACAGAATACATGAATACAAAACACACACAACAGTGTGATCCTAAGAAAATCAAACCCTTCTCAGTCAACTGTAGTCAATAGGCTTGAAGTTGGAAGGGTATAACCAGGGCTTTTTTGTAGCATGAACTCATTTGCATAATAGGCCACACACCCCTGATGTAGCCAATCCTCCTGGAGCTTGCAGTAGGCCCTGTACTAAGAGCCCTGTAAGCTCTTGAAGGATTGGCTACATTAGGGAGTGTGGCCAAATATGCAAATAAGATCCTGCTACAAAAAAAGCCCTGGGTATAACTGCTTGGAACATGCACTTCAGATCTACAAAACTAACAACAAAGAAAAACCCAACTGTGGACAAAAAAATAAACAAAGGCAAAAAAGAAATATAAGAGGGACTATTCAAGCACTCCTAATAATAGCCATAATTCTCATTCCTGCCACCCGTCCCTTATTTACATGCTTCATATATGCCTCCCTCTATCAAATTATCACCCAATTACTTTCAGGTGGAAAAAAATGAATAATCTTCCTAAACAGTTTTGCCAGCAGGACTGTGATTATCTCCAAAGGTTTATTAAATGTGGCACGCTTTGTGCAGCCTGATTATTACACCTAACATATGTAGTGGAAGGGGGTGGGGGGGGATCAGACCAGACTTAGCGTTCCTTTTTATGTGTGATAATGTGAGTTTTAAAATGTGAATTACAAGACAATAAAAAGCCATCAATGAAATGCTGATTAGGCAGATAATAGGCGGGTCGTATGAACAGTTTCCTGGTGTCGCCTATATAATTGGAAATAAATGTGCCGTCCACTGGGACAGCAGAGGTGTTCTCGATGCAAATTGTTGTTTAGAAGGGAGATCAGATGGAAATCCAGTTTCTTGGTTTGATTGCAAACTATGCCTGATATGATTTGCAGTGTAATTGGCTTAGGGGGAAGAAAACAGCTTTTACGCAAAGGTCAAGCTATCCTCTCTCTTACGGGTTAACAAAGTGTCTTGTAACACACCTTTCCGATTAACTGCCTGTGCTCCTAGGAGAGCAACCTTACACAGGCCTGCTTAAACTTTTAGTTGATCTACTCAATTGGCTTATTCACAGGGAAATGTTTTTAAGTTGGAGTACAGCTTCCATATATCATTTCGGTCATTAAGAGATTGTGAATAGTCTAGATCAGTGATTCCCATTTGCAGTGTTTGACCCGGTACCGTGCCATGGAAGCCTCACTACCAGGTCACAAGAAAAGCCAAAGCTAGCCCCGCCCCCATCAAAGCTAGCCCCACCCCATCTCTGTGTTGTGCAGAGAGGAGCTGGGTTGCCTCTCCTTTCTTCTCCCCCGGTCCCAGTGTTTGAGAGAAAAGCTAGCATCCATTGGCACTTTAGACCCATGAAGTGTTCTTCAAGGTATGAGCTTTCTTGTGCCTTGCAGTATGTTCTTTGGGGAGATTTTCTCAGGAGGCCTGGGTGGCAAAGAAGGGTATGTGTGTTTTTTTCAGCCGGGAGTGGCGGGAATGGGCATTCCAGTAGCTATTTTTTTTTACCAAACAACCCCTGGGCAGAATTTTTGCTGGTGAGGAAGGCTCTTCCTTCCTTCCTTCCTTCCTTCCTTCCTTCCTTCCTTCCTTCCTTCCTTCCTTCCTTCCTTCCTTCCTTCCTTCCTTCCTTCCTTTCTTTCTTTCTTTCTTTCTTTCTTTCTTTCTTTCTTTCTTTCTTTCTTTCTTTCTTTCTTTCTCTGCAGGTGATGCTCTGTATTCTTGGTGCTGGGGGGTGAGAGCAACAGTGGGAGGGCTTCTAGTGCCCTGGCCCCACTGGTGGACATTCTGGTGCTTTTTGGGCATTGTATGAGGGAATTTTGGACTGGATAGTCCACTGGCCTGATCCAGCATGGCTCCTCTTATGTTTATGTTGTTTCTTTCAATGTCTTTCTTTTCTTTTCCTCTCCTTTCATTCTATCCCTTTCTTTCTTTCCTTCCATTTTTACTGGATGAAACTTCTCTGCTCATCACGCTTGTTGCAGACATAGGAGGTCTGCCAATTAAAAGTTGGCACCCCTAGTTGTAGTCAGGTGGCCTTCTATGAGATTTCTGTGTGAGTGAATGAGAGTAAGAGGTGTGGGGCAGAAAGAGATTATTGGAGATTACTATGGTATATCTCAACAGCACTGGAAGAGATGGTACTATGAACTTGGCACCATTTTACTGGTCCTGCTTTTAACAGCTGTCTGACACCAAAATTAAACTCCTCCTGTAAATATTAAAAAGGATGAAAGTAGTTCACTGGCTAAGTATCTGCACAATAGGTTGCTTTTAAAGGCATGGGAAACACAGCCAGTAAAAACCTGTAAGTCCCTCATAAATATCCTTTTTGGGATAACTGCAGAAAAACTTGTATGAACTTCATATAACTTAAAATTAATTCATTAATTGCAGTACAATTTTCTGCTACCTTTCACAGCAACTTCCCCGTGTTTCAACCAATGAAAAGTATGTAAAATAGCTGTTGAATGATTTTCTTGAAACCAAGCAAGCTTGGTTGTAGCTTGAGGCAGGGTTCCAGTAGTAGCTGCTGAAGGAAGGGCCTACTAAATGTGTCAGCATATTTTGAGTTAGAGCAGCTGCCAGGGCCCTGTGTGGGTGGTATACAGTGCTGGCATTCCTGATGGCAATGGCAACAGCACTCCCAACTGCATACACTGGCCAGTGCTATTTAAGAAGGGATGTGTAGGTGGTGCAGGCAATTGAACATGGGCAATAGGAGTGCTTGCAAGCTGGAGAAGAATACACAAACAGATAGGTGCATGCAGGTGTGGGGGTGAAAAGACAGGACTGCCCACCTTCCACCCCCATTTTGGCTCAGCATGAGTTTCAGAGATTTTTCTGAAAATGAATTTACTTCCGAAGAAGAGGCAGGTTTGGCGGAGTGCCCTGGAAGTGACATCACAGGAAAAGGTGGAATTTTGGTTCAGTGTGTCCTGGAAGTGACATCACTTGGTCCTTGACACCACAGGAAATGATATAATTCCTGTCTCCTGGCTCCACCCCCAAATTTTAGTGGCCCACAAAGGAGAAGTGTAAAAATAACAGGGTCACAGGAAAGAAAAGTTTGGGAAACCCTGGTCTAGACTCCTAGACAGAAACACAAAATATAAAAATATGCAAGGCTTGTCTGTTTCTGTCTCTCTGTCTCTCACTCGCTGACTCTCTGTCTGTGTGAGAGAGGGAGGGGTATGGTGTTAATCTTTTATGGCTGCCAGCTCTCCCACTTAGAGTTGCCAAGTCCAATTCAAGAAATATCTGCGGATTCTGAGTGTGGAGCCAGGAGACTTTGGGGGTGGAGCCAGGAGCAAGGGTGTGACAAGCATAATTTATCTCCAAAGGGAGTTCTGGGCATCACATTTAAAGGGACCACACATTTTTTAAATGCCTTCCCTCCATTGGAAACAGTGAAGGATAGGGCACCTTATTTTAGGGCTCCTAGAATTGGACTCCCTGGTCCAACCCTTTAGAAACTTGGAGGGTACTTTGAGGACAGTCATTGAATGCTATGCTGAAAATTTGGTGTCTCTACCTCGAAACACAGACACCCCCCCCCCCAAGAGCCCCAGATACCCATAGATCAATTCTCCATTATACCCTATGGGAATCGGTCTCCATAGGGAATAATGGAGTGCCTACCAGACATTTCCTTCCCCTCCCCCTCTTTCTGATGATCCAGAAGTGGGGAGAGGGCCTCCAAACTGGGGGATCGCCTGCCCCCACCTGAGGATTATAAATGTGATTTATAATATAACCCTTGAAGGGAAATGTCCATAACAAGTTAGAAAGAACACAAAAATCCTATAATTGAGTATGAATGTTTTATTATTGCAAAATCTCTTCTGTAACAGCTTGAAGCCATGATGCAAAGCTATTTCTTGACTGTTGAAGGTTTGGATACCGAAACCGGTCCCTAGAATTGATTCTTGTTTTACAATGTCATTGAGGAAGACGACTTTTGCATTTGGAACTTTTCATTATATACAGCAAGACAGATATGTGTTCTTTCTAACTTGTCATGGATGTTTCTCTTTAAGGGCTATATTATAGACCACATTCATAGTGCCACATGGTTTGGTTATTTACTTATCATTGTGAAACTGTGGTTCTTCATTATTGTAACCAATGTTCCTTCTAAGCTGTGGAGTCCTGTGAGCAAAAATTCTACTTTGTGAGCTACTGGCATTAAAGTTGTGAGCTACTGCATAAATTGGTTTGCTTTAGAGCCATTTTTCCTGAGCTGAGACAAAAATGAGTGAGCTAGAGGCTAAAAAGTTGTGAGCTATCTCACACTAACTCAGCTTAGAGGGAACCCTGATTGTAACCCAACTGGGGATTGGCAACCCTACTCCCACTATAGGGTGAGACCTTCCACTGGAAGCCTCTGACACCAACTGCCACTCAGTAGGTAAGTGGAGGGAAAATCCACAGAAACCCACAGTCAAACCACAGGTGTGACATGGCTTCTGATGCAGTCCTATAAGTGATATCATGAAGTCAGGGTAATGCTCTAATATTGCCAGAGTGATGCTCTAGTATTACACTGAAAACACTATGGTAAAACTATTGGAGAGATGGCTATTTGACTTTTCCCATCACCCAAGCTTCCCACCAGTTACCAACCCTGTTATAATTAGAGTTTGGCAATTTTTTATCATTGGCTTTTCTTTACTGAATCATTGTGCAAGACATTTGTAGCAGCTGTCCCTCAATACTGTTCTTCTCCTGAAAATTTATGTCACTTAGAGCTTCTACATCCAGGCCCCCTTGGAGATCCAGAGATGTCCAGGACACCTCACCTTTTCATCCCAAATCCATAATAAATTTGTAACGCTGATACATGAAAACAAAACCAGACAATAGAAATATGCATGAAAACAAGTAGCAAATTACCAATTGTTTAAAAAAAAAACATTGTCTAAATTTGAGGCCTCCTTTGAGTTGGAGGCCTAGGCCAAATGGCTCTTGAGCTTCCCCCTTTAACTGGTTCTGTTTGCATCTACGAGAAGTAGTGTAATGCATTTTTTAAAAATGATTTTGGGTAGCTGGTGTTAAGGAGGAACAGAGTAGAAATGTCTCTTCTTGCTCAGAGGTGCTTTGTCTCCTGTTAAGAAGGCACACTGCCTGTGACCTGATGTGTCTCCCGATCCAAATAAGGAACACACAATAAGTCTTGTGAGGAAGAAAAGTTAAGTGGTTTATTAATAAGCCCCCAAAGGCGAGGCTTCCGGGTTTGGGTCATGGAGGATTGAGCTGCTTCTCAGCAGAGGAGCAGACCAGAGCCTCTGTTCTGGGTAGAGAAGGTGATCTTAACACTTGCTGCCTACTTCTTCAAGGCAGGGAGAAGGCCAAGACATGCATATGAAATTCTGAGGGGATTTACTTTGGCTGACGAGGAATCCCAGTTGGGTTCCTTTTTGGCTTTGAAGAGTCCTTGGAGAAGGATTGCATTCCAACATCTACAGAGGACTTCTGGGGTCATTAAATTGACTTAAATTCACCAGGATTCAAAGCTTCTTTAGAACTGTTTAAAATCTATCTTTGAAGAGAGAGGTGTTCAAAAGGATAGCGACTTTAAAGGTAAAAAATCTTTATCTATCACTCCGGGACTAAAATGAGACTAATTTGAAATAAAGACAAAGGTCTGTATCCAACTACGTTATTTTAAAGTAAAGAAGATAAAGGAGGGGGTAAATTTGGGACGAATGAAATTCGAGAAACAAGGTTAAAAGAGGAAAAACAACTTTTGTTTTGAATACCTGTGGTAAGGGCAGACAACCCCCTCCAAAACAGAACTGCTGACTTGGTAAAGACATCACAGGAAATGATGTCAGAGAAATAACGCGAGACTTCTCAACCATTGAAAACGAGACTTCGTGGCAAGAAAGGAAGGAAGTAGCCATAAAGAGAAGGGAAAACTCCTCCTGGTCCTCTCTAGGATTATAAAACATAGAGAAGTACCAGCAGCCATTAAAAGAAGGTCAAAATTTCAAAAAAAAATTAAAAGAAAATGGGACTTATAGTGGAGCCGGCAGATATCATCATTAAAAGGTGAAATCTATTGGATTATATGCTTTGAACTAATTTTGGTGCACTCCAGGAGAAAAAGGATTTTTTTTTTTAAAGGGACAGAAAAGCCGCGGATGCTATTTTGAAGAAAATAAAACTTTAAAAAATTAATATCTCAATTTAGGAGCCTCTGGGGATGGCAATTTTGGGCTCATCTAAAAGGGCATGCTTTAATCTATAAGACTGTGTAATTGGAAATCAAATTGGTGAGGTCAGCTTCAGAGCCTATTTTAGCGATGGGCAGGCAGTGACGTCTGTGCATAAATCAGGAGCAAAGCAGACTTGTACAAGGGCTAGGTCACTTGAAGAAGCAAAAATAGCTAAATGGTAGGAGGCAATAGAAGCTATGGAGGCAAGATTGGCAAAAGTAATAAAGGAATCAATAACAGAAAGTAAGAAGGAATTAAAAAAAGACATTGAATCCAGTGCAGAGGCGATTAAAAAAGAAATTAAAAAAGAAATTGAAGATCTCAGGAAAGACTCCCAAGCAGCGTTAAAGAAAGTGCAGGAGGTAGAAGAAAAGGTGAAAGACCAAGACTCAAGAACTGATACAGTGGATTCCACTATTTAAAAAATGGAGGAGAAAGCAGTGCTACAAGACTGTAAATTAATGGAAAATCAGATACGTTTGAGAGGGGTGCTTGAATCTGCTGATAACATCAAGAAGGCATCAGACATCTTTTTGTTGGGATTACAAATGGAAAAAGATTCCGAAACAAGATAGAATGATAATTTGGTACATGCTTTCAGCTGCACGGACATTATATGTGCAGATGTGGAAGCAAGATAAAATACCAGAAAAGTGGGACTGGACTTTAAAAGTTATGCATTGGAGTGAAATGGACAAGCTTACAAGAATCTTAAAAGATTATGATCTAGAGAAGTTTAAAAATGAGTGGGGAAAATTTCAAAAATATGTTGAAAAACTATGGAAAGTTAAAGGATATTTGGTGATTTTTGACAATGGTTGCACTTTAGAGGAATAATAAATGGACTACAGTCAAAAAGCAAGACTATGTGAACATATTTTTTTCATTTTTTTATAAGAACTAAAGGATTATAATGAAGATGGATTATAATTATAACATAGTTTTTTCTTTCCTTTTTCTTCTTGTTTTAAGATTTTTTTTTAATGAAGATTCTTTAATTGATAACATTACCTTTTATTTTTAACAATTTAATTAAAAGCCAGTCGGACACCAAGCCAGCCGGAACTGTGTTCCTGTGCATTCTTGCTTGAAAAAAAAAAAGCCCTACAGGCTTGATATCAGGTCTTATACCCTCGGTGACATAAGCAAATTATACAAAACATACAGTATTGGATAAACAGGCAGCAAGTACATTTGACTAGGCGGGGTTCCATTGAACATCCCAATTTTGGGATGGCATAAGAAATTAACAATTGTTTATGTTAAGAAAGAACAGATCCTTCTTGTTTGGCACTCGTAACTGCAATAAAACACTCCTTCACTGGAAATGTGCTCATCTCAAGGCCACTTAGGGCCTCTTCCAGGCCTGCTGTACATGCTTATCAAAACATCCCAAAATACCAAGAATTGGTCTGAAGCAGCTGAACAAAGCAGGAGTCAAGTTGTACCTGATCCCCTCGTCTGATGAAGTGTGCTTAGAGAGCACACGAAAGCTTATGTTCTAAATAAAACTTGGTTGGTCTTAAAGGTGAAACTTGACTCCTGCTTTGTATCAAAATTGGTCTTTCAAAGCAGTACTGTGTTCTCTTGGCCTGTGCGGGAGGTGCGGACCCTGCGGAACCTTGATCAGTTCCGCAGGGCCTGCAAGACCACCCTTTTCAAACAGGCATTCATGAACGGCTGACCAAGTCCACAAAGAAACATCAAAATGGTCCAGTCTGGAGATCCGCCATCATTACACAAATTGACAGGCATAGCGTCGATTAATAACGGTACTGTCAGATTTAACTTAATGTTTTTAGACTTAGTAACTGTTTTAACTAATGTATTAATCGGTTTGGGGTTAATTTAATGTTTTGTTAAATGTATTGTTATTTTGCTGTTGTTAGCCGCCCTGAGCCTGCTTGGCGGGGGAGGGCGGGATATAAATAAAATTTTACTTTACTTACTTACTTACTTACTGTGAGCCCGGCCTCCCTACTAACCAGGGCTAACCCTAGATTGGTACCCTAAGCAAGGCTAACTTCTTGTGCTTCCCTCCACCGCACTGATAACGTTACTAAGTCACATGGGGGACATCCAATTTGGTGCCCCCAGAAGGCCGGCGTCCTAGGCAATTGCTTAGTTGCCTAGTGACAGAGCCGGTCGTGCTCCTAATACCAAGTTAAATCATACCACAGGCCACAGGCCTTGGAAGCCTAATAATGACATTTTAGTAGCACTATCTCAGAACTATTAGCGGGATAGGAATGCAAGGCAGCTCTGGCCAGAGTTACTTTCACTTTTCCAGCCAAGCCACTCAAAGACAAGACTAATTTTACTGCTGCTATGAGATAAGATGGAATATGGTACCAGGAAACACATTTATTGGCATCATGGCACATGTCTAGAGGAAACTGTTGCCTTATCAGTACAACTGTAGGAAATAAATGAGTTTACACTGGAGCAGTGTTAAGCTGAGTTAGTGTGAGCTAGCTCACTGTTTTTTAGCCTCCAACTCACACATTTTTGTCTCAGCTCAGGGAAAATGGCCCCAGAGCAAACTAATGTATGCAGTGGCTCACAACTTTAATTCCAGTAGCTCACAAATTAGAATTTTTGCTCACAAGATGCCACAGCTTAGAGGGAGTGTTGCACTGGAGTAACTCTGCATAGGTCTGCACTGTATGTCCGTTACATCCAGCAAAGTGAAGTGTATTTTTCATACACTTCCAGAAACTGATGACCAAATAAAGGTGGATTTGATTTCCAACGGGGGTGGTGGGGGGGAGAAAATCAGATAGTGATTTTGGGATCAAAATAGTAGATAGGAGAATAAAAGTTTAATTCCTAATCATAAAGTTGGGCATCAGAATTCTATGACCAGCCAATTACTCTAACCATTATTACTCATCACATACAAGTAAAGAAGAACTGCTTTAATAAATACAGACCTCTTTAACATTTTGACTGCTGGCAGTACAATTTGAGACACAATTGAACGCCTGTCTAGCTGTTTGTAAAAATAACCTGAAAGCAAAAAAAAAAAAAAAGCACTCAGATACTCAAGCCATGGATGTCCAACAACACAATGTCATCAGACTTTTTTGAAATGTAAAACCGCAAATACATTTTGCATACCACAACAGCCACTGGATAATTTAATATACTTTGGAAAGATCCATTAGAACAAATGCCCTGCATTCTAACAGCGCAGCATGAGCACAAAGTATATTAGTAAAGTTCTGAACAGGAAGCAGGTCAACTGTTGACATTAGAATAATTGCACCCCAGTATTCTAATTGAACACATTTAAGATAATATGGGACAGGCACAACAAGCTCTCTGAAAATGGAGCCCAAAAGATTACATTTTTAGACTAATGGATAGAATTCCCAACTCAACAGTTATGCACAAATTTCAGATTCACTGACAGTTTTCGTGATGGGCTGTGGTATTAAAAATTATTATTTCATTAGAAATAATGCCTCTTTATACTTAAACATGATAAATGCATTAGCAGAATTACATTATTTCATCATAACGGCTCTGCTAGTACTTGTCCCTATTTCACTTTCAACTACTTCTTGAAAGTTGATGACTTAATATTCTTAGCAGGAAACCTTTCATTGCTTCTGTGTCACCATGGCCTCAAAAACATGCGGAGAGACTATATAGTTTAGCCAAAAAAACAAAGGAGCCATCATGTTCTTTTAAGCCAAAAGTGTTTTGAAGGATTTGATTGAAGAACTATATGCATGTGTGGTGGAATGTGCCTGCGCTGGCTTGCAGGCCCTGTTTCCACCCTGGGTATTTCCTCACGCTTGGAGAGGCTTTTCTTTCTCTCTTGGGTAGCTTGCCATCACCACCTGACCTATGTAAGGAATTGCCCACTGGGAAGGTCACGACCTCCAGCTTCCCTTCCAAGTTCTGAGGCCTTGCCTCAGTGTCTCCTGCTGCCCAGCACATAGTCAGCACATGAAAGGTTTACTGCCTTACATGCCTCTGGAGGAATGGCCACTTGCCAAATGTCTGCACTCCTTTTAAAATAATATGACTAAGCTGCTGGAGGTCTAGGTGGTAAAGAGAATCATGGCCAGCATCAAAAGTTATGAAGTATTTTTTTAAAAAAAATGTATACAAGCATACTTTTAGCAGAGCACCAAATTGAGCAAGAAATTCCAAAAGAAATGGGTAAAAGGTAAAATCCTCTGTCCCTTTTTCTATACATGCCCTATCAGATGTTAAAATAGGGCAGGCCCTTTTTGCTTAGGATGTTACAGATCCCTATAGAATTTCCACGGCTGTGAAACTTGCTCCAGCTCTTGAGGTGAGCATGCAAGCACATGGTGAATTGTAGCCTTCCCAGAGGAGAGGTCTGAGTGCAGCCATGGATTCAGCACCCAAGGTAAACAGAGCGCCATCCTGCTGCCAGGAGTTTTTATCATATCTGTTTCTCCTCTGGTCATACCAGGAAGAAGAAGAAGAGAAGGAGGAGGAGGAGATTGGATTAATACCCCACCCTTCACTACCTGCAGGGTTCTCAGAGCAGCTTACAATCTCCTTTCGCTTCCCCTCTCTACAACAGACACCCTGTGAGGTAGGTGAGGCTGAGAGAGCTCTCACAGAACTGCTCTTTAAGCAGAACAGCTTTGACAGAACTTGTGGCTGACCCAAAGTCACATCAACTGCCATATGTGGAAGAGGGGGGAACCAAGGTTCTCCCAGATAAGACTCCATGCTCTTAACCACTATGCTAAACTGGCTCTCCAGGAATGTCCTTCCTAAAACTAGTAAATATTTAATCCCTCCAAAACTCTGTCCCATGCTTGGAAAAAGGGAAGAGCTTGACTCATCCATTATGTCTCATGCTAGATCTATTAGCATTTGTATGAAGGTGAGCTGTGGTACCTTTGGAAAGCAACTGAATTGACTTTCTCCTCCTGACTGCTCTCTGTTCAGGGAGGGGGGAGTGTTAAAATGCAAAGAGGAGATTTTGCTCCTTTCAAACCACCCAAGGAAAAAACAATGCATTTCTCCACAGCATGCCTTGAGTGCAACAAGGCCAAGAGCATCATCTTAGCATTCAGTGAGAAAAGTTTTGGGTGGGTAACCATGCTGGCCTGCAGCAGAAGAGCAAGATTTGAGTCCAGTAGATCAACAAGATGTTCAGTTTTCAAGAGGCAAAACGCTTTGATGAAGCTTATACCCTGGAAATCTTGTTGTTCTTTATGGTGCTGCTGGACTTAAATCTTGCTATGATGAGACATTTGTTAGCCATGTTGTTTGCAAGTGTGCCACAAGCAGGGATGCTCTACTACTCTGCTTCCTGGCTTATCACAAGCAAGAAGATGTTGTGAATTTTGCACTGAACATGTTTGACAGTTGAACTGGCCATGTTCAAATGTAACAAGTAGACGCAAGCCCATCATCTGTTCTGTTCTGGTTCATACCAAATGACTCAAACAACTGCCAAACAGGTTTGCATCAGCAGTTTTTTTTAAAGGATGCAAAACACCACCCTTCCAAACATCACTAAGGACTACTCAGATAAACCTCAAACAATATGATTGTTAAAAGGCATAGCATATATTTATGACAGATGTATATGATTTTAACATTTTATATATATATATATATATATATACACATACACACACACACACACACAGGGCTTTTTTTGGTAGAAAAAGCCCAGCAGGAACTCACCTGCATATTAGGCCACACACCCTGACATCACCATTGTTTCACACAGGGCTTTTATGTAAAAAAGCCCAACAGGAACTCATTTGCACATTAGACCAGACCCCCTGACACCAAGCCAGCTGAAACTCCGTTCCTGTGCGTTCCTGCTAAAAAAGCCCTGTGTGTGTGTGTGTGTGTATGATTTTAACTGCCTATGGTTGCATCTACATGATCAACACTTTCCCTGAATTTCCTTCCTGCCATGCTACTGAAGGATTTAAAAACCGGTAATTGCAATGACATATGGGTCCCCAAAAAATAAACCAATAATTAGGGGCAATCTGATGGGCCTTTTGGCCTGTCATAGACACCACACATCTGGATTTTATGGGAATGAACACATCTATCCTCTGTGCCACACTTACCCTTACCACGTCCTGCTGTGCCTCTGTGGCATGTTTCTGGCTGTCTGATTGGCCTGTGTGCACATGCAAGAGCAGTGTGAATGCTCCTCTAGCCCATGTGTGGCCCACACCTGCCTCGGCAGCTGGGCAGGTATCTCAGACAGTAATGACTTTTTCAAAGCTGGGAGATCATCACAGCAATTGCCCCATCTGATCCCAGCCATTGAATAAGCTGCCTCCTTTTCATGACTTGTGAACAGTACATGAACTGAACCAGGGAGTGTTCGAGTCAGTTGAATATTCAATAACTTGATCATTTACAGGCTTCATTTTGGGCAGAAGCTCACAGGAGTGGAGTTCCGGAACCTCTAAATTGTTTTGTGCTCTTTCTTTCTTACCCCCCCCCCAAACAAATACTTGTTTCTGGGCTTCATTGTTCAAATCTCCTGTGAGAATTTTGCTGAACTCTAAGATTTGACAAACTTTCTAATATTTCCCCCCACGATAAATGGGGAAATAACCAACACATATAAAGCAAACAGATGGAAATCTTCATCATGCCCCTGTGGCCACACAGGAGAAAGTCATTTAAAAAGTATGGTGGGAGTAAGGTTTTATTATGACAATTATAATTCAAGAAGCATTTTAAGGTAGATGCTGAGCTCATACACTTTAGTACACTTTCCCATGATGTCGGGGTGCATGACATATGCAAATGAGTTGTGCTAATAAGCTCCAGCACCTCTTTTTCTATGAAATGACCCCTGATAATTTGCATACAAATTAGTGTATGATGGATAAAGCAAATACCTGACTGCACAGGTGCATTATCATCCTGCTTTCTCATCCTGTCCACAGCCTCCCTTCCGCCCACTCTTAACCATATCCATTAATAACCTGCTTACATTTCACAGTTAATGGTTTCTAGATGTGAAATGTCTCTCTGGCTCTTTTACTCTTCTCAGGGGAGTGTTTCCAGCCACAGATGATGAAGACCAGCCATTCAGTTCCACCCATCTCTGTGCCTGAGGCATTATAAGAATTTGTGCCTAGGAGTCTGCTGAATAGAATCACAGGGTTCTTTTCTCACTACAGAGGCTAATTTTCTACTCCCAAGCATTTATCCTCTGCTCTTATCAATCTGATTACAATATGCAGGGCTTTTTGTGTAGCAGGAATTCCTTTGCATATTAGGCCACACCCTCCTGATGTAGCCAATCCTTCAAGAGTTTACAGGGCTCTTAGTACAAGGCCTACTGTAAGCTTCAGGAAGATTGGCTACACCCAGGGGTGTGTGGCCTAATATGCAAAGGAGATCCAGCTATCAAAAAAGCCCTGACAATGTGCATTTTATAATCTCATCCCCAGTCCCTTTTCTGCAGTCCACTTCCACATCCCTTCTAACTGGGGTATGAGGACTCAGGGATCTCCATTCCAAACATTTAACATGTCCTATGTGAGACTGTCTTTGAAGACAACTCAGAACCTTCATTTTAATAGGTATCTAAGGTGCTACTAGACTCAAATTGAAATATTTTATTGTTGTTGGTTATCTGTGATTGGCTATAAGCTGCCTTGAATTTCTTTTGGTTTCTTTTGATATCAAATATCAGATATGATTAGCACCATACTGTTTTAATTGTTTAATTTGCTTTAATTGTTCAATTGTTCTGATCTTACTGGTTGTGAGCCACCCTGAGACTGTTTTGGCAGGGAGGGGGGATATAAATCCAATAAATCTAAACCTTGTATTATATATTTGTTAATTAATTAATTTGTGTCTGACTCAGTGTCCACTAATCACAAAGGTATTTAAAACACACACACACACAATTAACCTCCCCACACCCTGGGTTGGATCCTGCCAGTGTTGTTCTCACATCAATCTCACCCAGTTCTTCTACCTTTTCTGCATCCAGATCTCATCACAATCTGCAGCATAGACTTTCTAGTTGGTCAAAGCTCCTTGGATCTATTTAAAAAGATGAACCTCTAAACTCATCTCAACCTTTCAGCTTAGGAAAACTTAGTGGCAAGTCACATAAAAGATATGAGCCGATGACTCTGTAATCCCCTTTCAAAGCAATGACGGAACTATTAGAAGGAGACATGCTTTTGACATTAGTTAAGATATCTGGGGAAAGTGCCACACTTTTTCTCAATCTTAATAATTTCCTCATCATCCCCCCCTCCCCCATCACAGAATAATTTCTCCTCTGTTTCATCCATCTAGAATCATTAACCTCCTTTTGGAGCCATGCTTTTATAGCTATCTTATGTGCAGAAATTTCGCATGAGAATTCTTCTCTTGCAATGAAAATAAGGTGATCATTCAGGTTTCACTCACGAATTCACCCCCCCCCCATTCAAATCAGCTACTGAAGAAGAAGAAGGCTGCATATTTATATCCTGTCCTTCTCTCTGAATCAGACTCAGAGTGGCTTACAATCTTCTAAATCTTCTCCCCCCATAACAGACACTTTGTGAGGTAAGTGGGGCTGAGAGAGCTCTCCCAGAAGCTGCTCTTTCAGGAACAGCTCTGTGAGAGCTATGGCTGACCCAAGGCCATCCAGCAGCTGTAAGTGGAGGAGTGGGGAATCAAACCCGGTTCTCCCAGATAAGAGTCAACACACTTAACCACTACACCAAACTGGCATAGAATCCTTCAAAGTCTGCTCCTCTATCAAACGGCAAGTTTCGTCCACTTGTTTTTCAAAGACAAAACCCATTGAATGCTTAACGAATTTCTTTCAAACCTCCCTCTGACCTTCTCTGTTTCTTTTATTGTGCTGATGAAAAAGCTCTCAGTTTGGATAGATGCAACCCCTGCATTTCACATACCCATTATGCACCCCTATTTGAATATGTTACAATTATAATCTTTTAAAGAAATGTACTGTTATTATATGTTCCTGGAAATTTGCCTTTGCTAACTCAAAATTGCAGGCATTTATTGTTGGCGCTTAATTACCTCAAAGAATTACTCTGCATCACAGAAGAACCACTTAGATTTCTTTTCACCAGACGTAGATGGGGGGGAGGGGAATCCCCTTTATAACAGTAAGAATTATCCTTCTGCTCTGACACAATGTGCTTTAAGAACCATTGTCTGATCAAGTTTTGTCTTGTGTTCTTTGCACCATGTAATGGTTGAACAGACCAAATCACCAATTCCTTCTAAAAGACAAGGTACTCAGGAAAGTTCTTGGATAGGAAAGAAGGGAGGTGGCGACCAACCCTGAGTTTTTGGAATATATTCCATCAAGCTGGAAGAGGAAGAAGAATTGCATATTTATACCCCACCCTTCTCTCTGCATCAGAGACGCAGAGTGGTTTACAATCTCCTTTATCTTCTCCCCCCACACCAGACACCCTGTGAGGTGGGTGGGGCTGAGAGGGGTCTCACAGCAGCTGCCCTTTCAAGGACAACCTCTGCAATAGCTACGGCTAACCCAAGGCCATTTCAGCAGCCACAAGTGGAGGAGTGGGGAATCAAACCTGTGGTAAGCGTCCACACACTTCACCACTACACTAAACTGGCTCTCTAGGGAATTTGTTTGGGTCATTGTTGGGCAAGGCTATGCTAAAGAATCAGAGCACATAAGGTCAGCCATCTGGTATTTCCTATATATTTCACAAATGTTTTCCATATGAACCGCTAGATTGGAAACCAGTAGCACCTTAGAAATCAACAATATGTTGGGAGGATGAGCTTTTGATAGTCAGCACTCCCATAACAGATAAGTATCTGTCAAAGGAGGCTATGGGTGGAATCACACTAGGAATTTGCCATGACAATCTCTCTGACTCCTTTACTGCTCTCTGGCTCCTGCCCCAGAAGGAGACATGCTGTGGCAATCAAACTGTGCCTGACACAGGCACGGGCTGCTTAGAGGAGCATTCAAAATGCTCCTGCATGTGTGGGGTGTGTGCATGGTGCACCCCATCCATTCAGATGGCCCGGAGACACATCATGCAAGTGGTTCAACAATTTGCAACTAGGAAGTACTGGCAGCTATTTAACATGGTGGTGAGGTGTCATAGGATGGAGGGGAGGAAGGAGTGGCACAGGGGCTAGATGTGCGCATGTGAACACACCTGTTTGATCTGGAGGGGAGGCTATGGTGGGCCAAATCGCTCATATGATCGCACCCTTTGACTCTTGACGCTTTGGTCTCAAAAATCTTGTTGGTCTCTAAGATGTTACTGGAATCAAATCTAGCTGTTCTACTGCAGACCAACATGGGTACCCTCTGATGGAACTACACTGCTGATGAAACTACATCCAGAGAAGAGTGAATTGAATTTGCCCTGGTGATGATCCAACTCAGATAAACTCAGTTTAGACATGAATCGGCAATTACTAGCCTTATTGGAGAGCTTCTTCTTCCTCTTCTGAATTGATTTATGATACCTAATGAGATTCAGCACATGTGCAAAATGGGCTTTTATTTTAGATCTGTTTTCGTCTCTGTAGTTTTTTTTAAAAAAAAAAAAACCACTCAGCCCAAACACAGCTGAGCCAACAAATGTAAATTTTTGAGGCTCTTAGAATATGTGGTAACCCCTAAGGATGTTCTAGAGCCTTGGAAGATGGTGCAGTTCTTGAGACTATATGATCAAACAGGGAAGTTCCTAACAAAGGAACAGTTTTGCACAGGCTTTTTTTTTTTCTTTTTAAAATATTCTCTGGAAGCTTTTGTCTTTATATCGGAATCAGGTGATTATGAATGTTGGCAACTGTGCTGCTGTGAAAAGAAGGTCCCCTCCATTTATGTTGCGATTACAACCTTTACTACATAGAAGGAAAAAAAGATATTGCTCCCATTAGTTAAATGAACCTTTGTGAGTAATAAAGTATTTGAAATGCATCCCAAGCAATTCGGATTCTTGTTAGTGACAGAGAATTCTGGACGAAGTGCCAGATCATATATCTGCCCTTTCAAAATTCTGCCAATTACTACAGAAGGCTGGACAAGAAGCCGGCATTGTTGAAAGGAGGTGGGGTTGGTGGAAGACTTCATACAAAGCCTTAGCAAACTTCAAGAATCTTCCTTTTCCCTTACTCTCCTTCTTGTATCTAGTCTCTCTTTTCATTCACAGTGTAGTACCTATTCTGCATGCAAATGAAATTGTGAAATCTAAACCAACACAAAGACAGCCATTTTTATGCAGGGCTTTTTTTTTTTTTTTTTGTAAAGTGGCCCCGTGGCGCAGAGTGGTAAAGCAGCAGTACTGCAGTACTGTGGTCTGAACTCTGCTCACGACTTGAGTTCAATTCCGGCAGAAGCTGGATTCAGGTAGCCGGCCCAAGGTTGACTCAGCCTTCCATCCTTCCGAGGCCGGTAAAATGAGTACCCAGCTTGCTGGGGGGAAAGTGTAAAAGACTGGGGAAGGCAATGGCAAACTACCCCATAAAAAAGTCTGCCGTGAAAACGTTGTGAAAGCAACGTCACCTCAGATTTGGAAATGACTGGTGCTTGCACAGGGGACCTTTCCTTTCCTTTTTTTTGTGTGGCAGGAACTCCTTTGCATATTAGGCTGCACACCAGTGATGTAGCCAATCCTCTTGGAGCTTACAGTAGGCCCTGTACTAAGAGCCCTGTAAGCTCTTGGATTGGTTACATCAGAGGTGTGTGGCCTAATATGCAAAGGAGTTCCTGCTACAAAAAAAGTCCTGTTTTATGTATATTTTTGAATACCAGTTTTCAGGGCCTCTTTTGTAGAAAAAGCCCAGCAGGAACTCATTTTCATATTAGGCCACACCCCCTGACATCACCATTGTTTAACATAGGGTTTTTTGTCAAAAAAGCCCAGCAGAAGCTCATTTGCATATTAGGGCACACACCCTGATGCCAAGCCAGCCGGAACTGCATTCCTGTGTGTTCCTGCTCAAAAAAAGCCCTGCTGGCTCTTTGCATATTGAATATTACTGTGATTGTTTCAGGTGATCTTATATAGAAATTGATGTTTGCTTACAGTAGTAAAGTTGCCAACATTCAACATTACCTGATTCAGATACAAAGACACGAGTCAAAAGACACAAGTATAGAGACAAAGATTTTATAGAACAGATTTCAGGAGAATTGCCACTATAATTTCATGACAAGCAATATTTGAATCAACATTTCCCAGGCAAGAATTCTGAGGGCAGCTCACAGAGTTTTTATATGATTAACAACAGCTCTCAGCGGCAAAGGTGGCTATTTCCCATCTTACCCTATTTCTGTCATGTTAAACCTGTAAATGAATGTGGAGGTTCCTCTTGCTCTAATGAATTTTAAAGGAAGCCAGAAGACTTGTTACATTTCTTCCTCATCATTTCCCATTTCTCATTTTTGCTTGACTTCAAAAGGAACATATCTCTAATCAGTTATGAAAAAGAGAAATGTATTTCAGTTGCCACATTCCCCAGCTAAAAACATGGGATTGAAATTGGATCTCAACATGCCATTCCAAGTGCAAGAGGAGTCTTTTCACTCATGGAAAGAGTCTTCTGCCTCTAGAAGGAATCTTTCTATGAATGGAAGAACATCTTGAACCCAACTCCACAGTTTCAAACAACCCACTGCAGTTGCATTTAAGAAAGATCGATCTGCAGCTACGTTTAACAGACTGACACTGAAATCAATTATTCACTTATGTGTTGTATTTTATCTAGATCATTGTCTATGTGTGTGTGTGTGGACACACACCTGTGTGTATTTAATTCTGTTTAAACTGAAAGCAACTTTGTTAAAAAGCAGCAAGATTCCTCTCTCTTGTTGTCCCTAGCTAACCTTATGTTTCCAGCATTGAAGAAAATTGCTTATCTCCTTCCATCATTACAAATCTGTATTTTGAATGTTACACTTCTTAAAGCACAGCATCTCCATGGAATCAAACACAAGTAAATGAATTTAGGGTGAGAGTCTAGGTAAAAATTGCTTCCTTAGAATGCCCTCACATGAGGGCAAAACGTAAAATAGCCTAAAATTAGAAACAAGAACAATCTATTTCCATAACTAAAGTTAATATATGGAACGGCACGCCTTAATCATGCCTTTTGTACTTTTTACTAAAAGCGCCTTTAATATTATAGAGGGGAGATGACAAAATGTAAAATTACAAAGAATTCTCAGGTATGTGGTCTTAGGTAATATCCCCGCCCTTGTTAATCCCACACTTTTCTCTTGTAAAGATCATTTTGCTACTGCTCTTTTATCTTTTGGAACACAATGAAGGTGGCACAGTGGTGAAAATTATACTGTTTTTTATTCCCTGCTCTGATAAGGAGTTTAGTGCCTTAAACTTGATAAACATTCAGAGTATTTCTTTGTGACACAATACTGTTTGCCATGCTGAATGCCTGCAAGCCGATAAAAGCAAATAAGATTATATTAATGTCATTATGAATGTAGTTCTAATGTCGGTGTTCATTAGCACAGAAGGAAACCATATTCTACAGCTGAGGCTTAAACTTGTATATTAAATTTTTAAAGTTAATTTGTCCCAACCGCCTGCAGCCTCGCTGTAAGGACGGAGGGACACATTTGCCACCCTTGGGGGAAGAGAGGAAGATTGACAGCCCAATGGGCTTGTGCTTGGGGGCGGGGCTGGATGCAGCAGCAGCGCACCTTCCCCGCTTGTGCCAGTCTCCATCTGGCGATTGGTCTAGGCAGGAGAGCTTTTAGTTTGCACCTGCTTAGATGTTGTCAGTTGTTTATCAGGTGTTCCTTAAGCAAAGATTAGGTGGCTGGGCAGGAGCATTTTTGCTTGCTGGCTCTGGTCTTGTCAGTTCCCCTTTTCTTCCAGCTTTTGAGCATTTTAAGAAAGATCGGGGGCTGATCGAGTTGCTGATAAGGCAGGGCAGGAGCGCTTTTAGCTCACTCCTGTTTCGTGTCAGTTTCCTTTGGCTTCCCGGCATTCAGGCTTTTCAGTGGAGATCAGGTCGCTGATAAAGCCTGTGAGCTTGATTTTAACTGCGGCATGTTGCTGAGGATCGGGGCTGCTGTTAGGTCTCTGGTGAACGCGAGGACATGGATTGGATTGGCGTATCTCCATTATACAGCCGGTTTAACCCTCCCTCCCCCTCTTCTCCCCTCCCCTTTTTAAAAAGGTGTTTCTTGGGTTAGGCTTTTTGCTAGCGTGGAGTACAAACTCCTCTGAGGGTTGGGTGTGGGGGCAGTATTGTGGAAGTCACTTTTTCCTTTGTTGGTATTGGATCAGGTAGTGGTTGATGTGAAAGACCTCTACCCCAAAACTTTTTTTGGGGGGGGGGCAATTTAGCTATAGTGTTGCAGCAGCCATTTTTATATCCCCTTTGTGGATATCTTTTTGAATCAGAGGGCAGCCATTTTGGGAACTGTGGAGAAGGGGCCATTTTGGCTGCAGCTTTGCTATTGTCCCTGGGGGCTTTCTTGCTGAAGAAGGCAGCAGCCATTTTAGATGCTGTGCAGGAGCGGCCATTTTAGTGGAATTTTTGGCAGTTTTTTGCTCTTAGTAGTTCAGGCCGGTATTGTTAAAATGCCTGGAGAAAAAGGGATGGGGAAGACCAAGGGAAAACATCCCGCACCTAAGGCTTCTAGGGCCCCTCCTAAGAGGCCAGCTCCCCCTTTATCATCTTCAGATGAGGAGGGTGATGAGGTGGTAAATGCTGGTATTTTGCAAAGACTTAGGGCTCTGGAGGAGGCTTCCGGAATTCCTCCCTCACAGGGTTTAGACTTAGGCTTGAGGAAAAATTCTAAGGCTGCATTTCAAGCAGGTATTTTAACCAGGTTGTCTATTCTTGAGGGCAGGTCTGCTGAAACATCGCGGGAGGAGCCGGCAGTTCTGGTGGCGCACAAGGGGGGGTTCAGCTCCATTTTTTATGGATTCTGGAGCAGGATTGGCGCTGGTACCGATTGGATCTGTGGGTAAGACCGGAGACACGCCACAGTCATACACTGGTCTGGCTTGGCCATGGGGTCCTGATGCTCCAGCTGTTCCCAGCGTTGCTACAGGGGCTCAAGGTATTTCCTCCTCCCCTGCCACGAGTGCACAGCAAGCTTGGGCTTGGCCATCTGGGCAGTTTGGCCCATATGGGCCGTAGCTAACAGCTGAACAGCAAGGCATGTCAGGTCCCATGATGCGGGGATGGCGCTTTCCTTCCCCTTTAAGTGCCTCTTATGGGGCTGTCCCTTTCACCACCTTACCTTTTGGGGACTTAGCACTGCCTTTAGGAGACCATTTGCTGCCAGCAACAAAAGATAAGATTCTAAAAGGGGAATATGTGGATGTCTTCTCCCTCCTCTTCCGGGAGCTGGAGAAGAAAGACAAAGAGGATATGGATGATAAGGAGAAAGAAAAATTGAAGAAACAGAAAGTTGACAGGACTTGGGCCAATTGGCTGCCTGGGTTTTTCATATATGCTGGGGTGATAGCACGGGCTCAACCTTGGAAGGGTGCTTCACTTATACAGTATATGGATATTATTTATAAGGGGTATACAATGTTTAATAGGCCACCTGCCTTCAATATGACCAGGAGTTCAGGATGAGGGCTGTTCTATACCCTTCCCTTCAGTGGGATCGTATCCACCAGCAGCTTTGGCTCCAAGTCATGTTCCCTGCTTGACCAAATTTGGGCAACCGCTCTGATAGCAGTCATTTGGTGGCCAGGACATCTTTGACTTCTTCCTCTTCTTCCCACAGTTCTGCGGGGCAGGCGGTTCAACCCCGCTTGCTTTGCTTGGAGCTTGGGTCCCAAGGAGTGTGTAGCAGGAAGGCTTGCCAGTACAAGCATGAATGCACCTTGTGTGGTGGCTCTCACTCCTTTAACAACTGCTCCAGAGCTTGGCCACTTAAGGGCCAAAAGAAGCAGGGTGAGGGTGGAGGCAATTACCAGCTGGAAAACGGGCCCAGTCTGATAAAGGTGGGACCTCTTGAGCGGTGGCTTGCCCAATATCCTCATTGTGTTGATAGGGTTTATCTGTTAAAGGGTTTTATGTTTAGTTTTAGGATTCCTTTTCAGGGTCTCCGGGTTGCATTTCTGTCGGGGAACCTTAAGGGGAAGGAGCAAGTATTTAGGGGTAAGATTGCCAAGGAATTGGCCGAGGGCAGAATTTTGGGCCCGTTTTCTACCCCTCCAGTGCCTAACCTTCGGGTTTTTCCCTTGGAAGTGGTGCCAAAGAAGGCGGCTGGTAAATTTTGCTTGATTCACCATCTCTCCTATCCCAGGGGTGCATCAGTAAATGATGGCATTCCTGAGCATTTATGCTTAGGTACACCAGCTTTGATCAGTCTGTTAGTGTTGTATGACGCTGCAATAAGGGGGCGGAGATGGCTAAATGCAATATTAAGTCTGCCTTTCACCTTCTCCCTGTCCATCCGGCTGACTTTGAGCTTCTGGGTTTTTCCTTTGAGGGGCAATTCTACATGGATAGAATTCTATCTATGGGTTGCTCTGTCTCATGTGCAGCTTTTGAGCACTTCAGCACGTTCCTTGAATGGGCTGTTTGTGAGAAAGTGGGTTTACAGGAAGTGGTTCATTATTTGGATGACTACTATTTGTGGGTGATGAAGGGACTGGGCATTGTGCAAAGTTAATGTCTGGCTTTTGTGATATGGTGGTAAAGCTGGGTGTTCCACTGGCACAGGAAAAAAGAGAGGGTCCAGCCACAAGACTTACTTTTTTGAGGATCGAGCTGGACACTCTGGCACAATTGTTCAGAATACCTGTTGAGAAAGTCACAGATTTGAGGGAAAGGGTTGATTCTTTCCTTCTTAAGCAGAAGGTTACTTTAGTCGCTCTTCAGCAGCTCACAGGGCATCTCAACTTTGCTTGACATACCTTCTTGCACAGGCTTTGTGATGCGATGGCTGGTCTACGACTTCCACAGCATATAACGCAAGTTACAAGCAGCATGAGGGCAGACCTATTCGTATGGCAGACCTATTCGTATGAAATCAACAGGATTTCATTTTGGAGGGAAGAACATGAAGCTTGAAGCAGAGCTTCAGGTCATGTCTGACACTGCTGGTTCCTAAGGTTTTGGTGTTTATTTCTGCGGACACTGGTACACGGATGTGTGGCTGGATTCATGGGGCCAGGTGGGAATGAACAGAGATCTTATGTTTCTTGAGTTCGTTCCCATCCTGGTAGCTGTTTGGCTGTGGGGGAATTATGTGGCTAATCACACTATTCATTTTTGGTGTGATAACATGGCTGTGGTACATGTCATTAATTCCCTTACATCCAAGTTGCAAAGGGTTATGAAATTAGTGCGGGCCTTCACTCTGCGTTGCCTGTGGCTTAGCATACTGTTTTTTTTAGCCAAGCATGTTCCCAGGGTGAATAATGGGGTGGTTGGCGCTCTCTCTTGTAAACAGGTGGAAAGGTTTCATCAGCTGGCCCCAGAAGCTGATCAAGAGCCAGCGCAAATGCCTCAGGAACTATGGGTGATTGGAGAGCCAAGGCCTGCAGAGCGATAGGCCTAGCCATTGCGCCCAGCACCAGGAAGTCTTATGAATGTGCCGTGCGGCAGTTTGAGGACTTTAGGTCAAAGGTAGGGTATCGCATCATTTGGCCCCTCCTGGTGGAGCAGTTACTCCACTACTGTGTTGCTTTAAAAGGTAAGGGATTGGCCGTGCGATCCATTAGGGGATGCCTGTCTGCTCTGGCTTTTGCTAGTAAGGCTTTGGGGTATAAGGAGGAAACCACAGATTTACATCTGTGAAAGAGCTGGGGACATGTTCTGAATTGGAGTTGTGTCCAGTTTCTGCTCTGGCTGCCTATTTGGCAGTATGTGGTCCTAGGGAGGGATTTTTGTTTTGTGATGTCAATGGCAGTCCATTGACAAAACATCAGTTTTGGGCTGTGACTACTCAAGCTTTAGCTAAGCTCGAGTTGTCTGGGGTGCGGTTTGATACCCACTCCTTTAGAATTGAGGTGGCCTCTACAGCTGCTGCCCTGGGTTATCCTTCCTTGGCCATTCAGCATCTGGGCCGTTGGCACTCAGCAACTTATAAAGCCTATGTTCGCCCCCTGCTCAGTCCCTAACTTCATGGGGGGGTTTAGCTTGGAGTTTGTGGTTATTGTTGCTGGTTTAACTGTTTTTCTTTTTAGATGCTGTTGTTCCTGGCCAGAGGAGCCATGTTCTCATCTGTGGACACAGTTATGTCTTGGGCTGCTCATCAGGCTCGGAGAACATCAATCAGCTCTCAGCTGGGACTCAGCCAGTGGATTACCATTGAATGGCGGGGGCACAGGGGTCTTCATTGGCCTGGTCTGTTGCCGTTGTTATTTCAAGGGAGTGCTTGCCCTCCTCCCCAGGTCTTAGTTATACACCTGGGAGGTAATGATCTTGGGCTGATGAAGGGCACAGCTTTGGCCCTGCAGGCAGAGGAAGATTTTAGGGCTATCAAGGCAAGATGGCCTGGGACTGTTATAATTTGGTCGGCCATGATCCCCCGCCTTTTTTGCTGGGGTGTTTGGGATCCTTTGGGCATCGACAGATGATTAGAAAGAATTTTTTGAATCAATATACGATAGCGCCTTTTATTAGCAGTTAGAAAATATAGTGATTATTACAACAAACCGTTATAATTGATGTGATAATAGATTGATGAAAGATAAGTATAATACTTAAAAAAGAAATAAATAGCTATAACTGGTGTGATAATAGATGAAAGATAAGTGTAATACTATGGGTGAACTAAAAGGTTAAGGTGATATGATTTAGTATATTGAGATAAATAAGTTCAGGAGTGCTAACAATGTCCTGAAGGAAAGCTAGAAGACCGAATTATAAATAGAGATATAGAGATGTTATTAGATTTTATGTAAGTTTTATAGTGCAAGATTCTAAAATGGATGGTACCTTAATTGTTTTTTCTCAATAGCTTGAAGCACCGATGGAGGTCAAAGAAAAGAGGTGGGGGAAGTGAGAGAAAAAAGAAAATGTGTAATGTATTGATAAGGATTGAAATATTGCTTTTTTCTTTTCTTTCTTATTTGAAATACATTTCAATATATTGCAAAATTTAATAAATTTGGTTAACATAGACAGGACCCATCGCAAGGCTAATAAAAGAATTCAGAAAGCCTTGGAAGACGGTTTGGGCTACTACTTGCCTCATCCGGACATTCATATTAGTTGTCCCCACCTCTATAGGGGTGATGGCGTTCATCTTTCGGATGAGGGTTATGGTCTCTTCTTGGAAGACCTTCGGCAAGGGCTGCAGCTGCAGGTGGCCTTGGGCCTCCCAGTGGGTGCTAAGGCCTAAGCAGAGGCTTGGCCTTAGAAGTGGCAGCTTATGCGGCTAGGGGAGGACCAGAAAGCATCCCCCTTTTGTGGGGTTAGGGGTTCTGTCAGGATCGACCTTTGGGTTTGCCGGCCAGGGGTAAGAGAATGCAGACCGTCCTTTGGGGCTTACCTGGAAGGTTCCTTTCATTAAGTTGCTCGGCTCATGATTGGACCTTCCCAGTTTGTTGCCCATTTGCTGAGCTGGCCTGGTGTGAGCTGTGGTGTACAGCTCTAGCCAGGGGCTGGGTTGCTTGCCCATTAAATGGCAGGGGAGGTGTATGTTGAGACCCCAGGCTGCAGGTTCTGTTTAGCCCTTGCCATTTACTAATAAATTAAAGTGGCCCTTAGTTTAATCAAATTATTGCATCTGACTCTTTATTTCAACCTGGGAAGGCAAATGGCGTTTGGGTTTTTTTCCTTCCTGGCTGGGCTCCTGAGCTGTAAAACATATGATAGGCAGAAGTTCAGTGGGTGCAGTTTTTTTCCCCAGCATGGGAAATGTTACAGGAAAAGTTCATCCTGAAAGAGGAAAAATGGCAGCCACTTTAACTTAAAAATGGTCCAAGGTCTCAGGTGGAGGTATTTCGCATAATCCATGTATGTGTACGAAGTGCTGTCAAATTTCAGCTGACTTATGATGGTCTGATAGGGCTTTCGAGGCAAGTGATTAAGCAGAGATAATTGAACATTGCAAACTATCACATGTTTCTTATAAATGCCCAGAAACCACCTTAGGCAATAATGATCATGAAGTTTTGATGGTTTTCTCCTTAATATCTGATTTCTATGGAGCCATGTGATATCTGATTTCTAGAGAGCCCCATGGCGCAGAGAGGTAAAGCTGCAGTACTGCAGTCCTAAGTTCTGCTCACGACCTGAGTTCGATCCCGGCGGTAGCTGGGTTCAGGTAGCCAGCTCAGGGTTGACTCAGCCTTCCATCCTTCCGAGGTAGGTAAAATGAGTACCCAGCTTGCTGGGGGGAAATTGTAGATGAGTGGGGAAGGCAATGGCAAACTATCCTGTAAAAAAGTCAGAAATGACTGGTGCTTGCACAGGGGACTACCTTTACTTTATGGGATCATGTAATGGGAAACTTTGGCTCCAAGATTATCCTGTCCACTGTTAATACCCAATGAAGAATAAGACATATTTATTGGTAGTGTGCTGTTATCCAGGGGCACTGCCTCCACCTGGGGAAGCACCCTACTAAGAGATGGGGTCTCCCAGTCTTTCACTCTAAACTATGATTAATTGAACTATGATTAATTGCAAAAAGCAGGCCAAGAGAGAGAAGTCATCCTGGAATGCAAATACAGCATGCAGATAGTATGTGGTTCAGTAGATCAGAAGCTGCCCTGGGCTAAGTTCCCCCCCCCACACACACACACACAATGCACACTCTGGAATGGAACATGTAAAACAATGGGTCTCAGGTAAAGTATGACTCATTCCTAAATCTCTGGCTAGCAACTGCTGGCTAATCTCTCTTGTCTCCAATACTCCTTCCTGACACCTTTTTGTGTTACCTTATGTTAAAGTAAGAGCCCCGTGGTGCAGAGTGGTAAAGCTGCAGTACTGCAGTCGGAGTCTTCTGCTCATGACCTGAGTTCGATCCCAGTGGAAGCTGGTTCAGGTAGCTGGCTCAAGGTTGACTCAGCTTTCCATCCTTCCGAGGTCGGTAGAATGAGTACCCAGCTTTCTGGGGGGAAAGTGTAGATGACTGGAGAAGGCAATGGCAAACCATCCTGTAAAAAGTCTGCCGTGAAAACATTGTGAAAGCAACATCACCCCAGAGTTGAAAATGACTGGTGCTTGCACAAGGAACTACCTTTACCTTTATGTTAATGTGTAGACCTATTTACACAACCCTCTCCTTCCTGCCTTCTCCCATCAGAGTCTCAGTGTTAAATTATTGCTAAACATTAAATCACGATGGCTCTTCCTGACTATCAAGAGTCATTTCTGTCTTTTGTCTTGTACAAGGAATCTATGCATCTCACCCTGGAAAGCCCATCTCCTGGCTCCATTCTCTGAGCAAAAAGAACATTACACTTTTTGTCTAACACCTGGGAGAACTCAGACCTTGTTTTTTGTCAAGATCTCCAAAAAACATCAAGTAATTGTTTAAACCACCTTACACACCCAGGCATATCTTCAGGTTATGTTTTTTTAGCCTATTTAAGGAGACACTGTGGACATGCTCAGTGTGGCTTGTCCTTCCAGAGACTTGCACCCCAAAACACTGTTTGGGTCACTTCCATATTCACCTCTTCTGCTTCATGGATCCTTGGACCACACCTAGAAAGGTAAATATCACCTCTGCAATAATTCCTAAAAATCTCTATTCCTCACCCCTGATTTCCTAGCCTCTTGATTGTGCATATTTTGATTGCTTATGTGTGATTGTATTTTTACATATTTTTCTAAGTAAACATTTTAAAAACTATTTTAATTTTGGAGTCTTCCTTCTGATACTGGACCTTCATTTTATTGGTAAAAATCCCTGTTGTCAAAAATAGCTCTACCTAGGTCTACCTCTTGCTAATTCCCTCACCAAAAAGAGGAAATTCCAACAATTCTGTTAACAGAGCCTTTCTCACAGAAACTCAAGGTTGATACTCTCTCTGTGTGTCTCTCTCTCTTATTCAATTTATAGCCCATCCTTCTGTAAAACAGGCTCGGAATGGGATTACATAGTTTAGCAATGTGATAGGAACATTATAAGTTATATAATAACTATTGTAATAAGATGTGAATACTGAGTTAGAAAACAATGCAAGAAAAGCAGTAGAAGACATGACACAAGAAAAGCAAAAACTGGATCACCAAAATTAGAAAATCAAGGAATTCATACAGTGCTACAAGCTACAGTCTTTGTCCTTTTGTAAAAGTGTAAAAGGATGAGTTCCAATGTCTCATCCTCTTTCAATCTAAAATTCCAAAAATAATAAATAGATAAAATAATAAATCTCTAAGTATGTTAGAAAAAAATGCACATACAATGCAAGTGACTTTATAAAATCACAGTTGAAAAGTAAAAGAAATAACATGATTTTGTATAGATATAGGCAAATATAAAAAACAGTAGCTTAGGGACCATTTGCAAATCTTGACTGGAGTGCGGGATCTGGGTTTGCTATACGTTTATATTTTACATTCGGGTTCTGTGAGGTCTCCTCTTTGGCTGACTTGACTCTGACCTAAAGCCAAAAGTCTAGTTTAGCTTGTTAGAAAAGCTTACAGGATATTGATGAAGTCACAGTTCTTGTCAAATACATTACATCCTGCTGTCAGTGCCATCAAAGTTTCCTTTAGCTATGGATACTGTTTACTAAGAGCAGTTACCTGGATGTTCTTTACTAAGCTGTCTGTTGTGAGTAAACCAAAAAGCTTTGTTTGAGTCATGTATCAGTCAAAGCTACATAATGAGGAGGGACTGTGCAAAGTTCCCTAAAACCTTGCCTCAAACTGTTTGCCAGATAGTTGAGGACTCTGCTTCTTTGCCCTTGAATTAATACGTTAAGATGCCCAATCAGCAGCAAGCATTATTTAGGTTTCCAGCCTGACAAAATGTTCCTTTGCTATTTGCTATGAATTGATCATATGCTGTACATTTGTACTTTATTTATTTATGGTCCACCTATTAGTGAGACTCAATTTAGATATTTAACAAAGGGATATAGATAATATGAAATCTGAAAGCAGGGATTCTTGAACAACTGCTGGTTCAGCTCACATCCTACTTGCCAGTTGCAAACAGAGACCTGGGTTTTTTAAGTAATCCTCACTCTGTGAGTTTTCAGCAGGTTGTTTCACTGTACTCCTCCTTTGCCTGTAGTATGGTGTAACTGGCTGTTCACTGATGCACATTCTCTCACAGCCCATGGTACCCACCCCCACCCTCGCTGTGTAATTGCTCTGCACAGTGGGGTATTGTTTAAATAGACAGTTAGGTCACTCATAAATCATATAAAGCCATCATCAGTAAATGTTGTATTTCAATAAAATCCTACTCTTTGGTGTTTATCTGTGGACACAGTTATGTCTTGGGCTGCTCATCAGGCTCGGAGAACATCAATCAGCTCTCAGCTGGGACTCAGCCAGTGGATTACCATTGAATGGCGGGGGCACAGGGGTCTTCATTGGCCTGGTCTGTTGCCGTTGTTATTTCAAGGGAGTGCTTGCCCTCCTCCCCAGGTCTTAGTTATACACCTGGGAGGTAATGATCTTGGGCTGATGAAGGGCACAGCTTTGGCCCTGCAGGCAGAGGAAGATTTTAGGGCTATCAAGGCAAGATGGCCTGGGACTGTTATAATTTGGTCGGCCATGATCCCCCGCCTTTTTTGCTGGGGTGTTTGGGATCCTTTGGGCATCGACAGATGATTAGAAAGAATTTTTTGAATCAATATACGATAGCGCCTTTTATTAGCAGTTAGAAAATATAGTGATTATTACAACAAACCGTTATAATTGATGTGATAATAGATTGATGAAAGATAAGTATAATACTTAAAAAAGAAATAAATAGCTATAACTGGTGTGATAATAGATGAAAGATAAGTGTAATACTATGGGTGAACTAAAAGGTTAAGGTGATATGATTTAGTATATTGAGATAAATAAGTTCAGGAGTGCTAACAATGTCCTGAAGGAAAGCTAGAAGACCGAATTATAAATAGAGATATAGAGATGTTATTAGATTTTATGTAAGTTTTATAGTGCAAGATTCTAAAATGGATGGTACCTTAATTGTTTTTTCTCAATAGCTTGAAGCACCGATGGAGGTCAAAGAAAAGAGGTGGGGGAAGTGAGAGAAAAAAGAAAATGTGTAATGTATTGATAAGGATTGAAATATTGCTTTTTTCTTTTCTTTCTTATTTGAAATACATTTCAATATATTGCAAAATTTAATAAATTTGGTTAACATAGACAGGACCCATCGCAAGGCTAATAAAAGAATTCAGAAAGCCTTGGAAGACGGTTTGGGCTACTACTTGCCTCATCCGGACATTCATATTAGTTGTCCCCACCTCTATAGGGGTGATGGCGTTCATCTTTCGGATGAGGGTTATGGTCTCTTCTTGGAAGACCTTCGGCAAGGGCTGCAGCTGCAGGTGGCCTTGGGCCTCCCAGTGGGTGCTAAGGCCTAAGCAGAGGCTTGGCCTTAGAAGTGGCAGCTTATGCGGCTAGGGGAGGACCAGAAAGCATCCCCCTTTTGTGGGGTTAGGGGTTCTGTCAGGATCGACCTTTGGGTTTGCCGGCCAGGGGTAAGAGAATGCAGACCGTCCTTTGGGGCTTACCTGGAAGGTTCCTTTCATTAAGTTGCTCGGCTCATGATTGGACCTTCCCAGTTTGTTGCCCATTTGCTGAGCTGGCCTGGTGTGAGCTGTGGTGTACAGCTCTAGCCAGGGGCTGGGTTGCTTGCCCATTAAATGGCAGGGGAGGTGTATGTTGAGACCCCAGGCTGCAGGTTCTGTTTAGCCCTTGCCATTTACTAATAAATTAAAGTGGCCCTTAGTTTAATCAAATTATTGCATCTGACTCTTTATTTCAACCTGGGAAGGCAAATGGCGTTTGGGTTTTTTTCCTTCCTGGCTGGGCTCCTGAGCTGTAAAACATATGATAGGCAGAAGTTCAGTGGGTGCAGTTTTTTTCCCCAGCATGGGAAATGTTACAGGAAAAGTTCATCCTGAAAGAGGAAAAATGGCAGCCACTTTAACTTAAAAATGGTCCAAGGTCTCAGGTGGAGGTATTTCGCATAATCCATGTATGTGTACGAAGTGCTGTCAAATTTCAGCTGACTTATGATGGTCTGATAGGGCTTTCGAGGCAAGTGATTAAGCAGAGATAATTGAACATTGCAAACTATCACATGTTTCTTATAAATGCCCAGAAACCACCTTAGGCAATAATGATCATGAAGTTTTGATGGTTTTCTCCTTAATATCTGATTTCTATGGAGCCATGTGATATCTGATTTCTAGAGAGCCCCATGGCGCAGAGAGGTAAAGCTGCAGTACTGCAGTCCTAAGTTCTGCTCACGACCTGAGTTCGATCCCGGCGGTAGCTGGGTTCAGGTAGCCAGCTCAGGGTTGACTCAGCCTTCCATCCTTCCGAGGTAGGTAAAATGAGTACCCAGCTTGCTGGGGGGAAATTGTAGATGAGTGGGGAAGGCAATGGCAAACTATCCTGTAAAAAAGTCAGAAATGACTGGTGCTTGCACAGGGGACTACCTTTACTTTATGGGATCATGTAATGGGAAACTTTGGCTCCAAGATTATCCTGTCCACTGTTAATACCCAATGAAGAATAAGACATATTTATTGGTAGTGTGCTGTTATCCAGGGGCACTGCCTCCACCTGGGGAAGCACCCTACTAAGAGATGGGGTCTCCCAGTCTTTCACTCTAAACTATGATTAATTGAACTATGATTAATTGCAAAAAGCAGGCCAAGAGAGAGAAGTCATCCTGGAATGCAAATACAGCATGCAGATAGTATGTGGTTCAGTAGATCAGAAGCTGCCCTGGGCTAAGTTCCCCCCCCCACACACACACACACAATGCACACTCTGGAATGGAACATGTAAAACAATGGGTCTCAGGTAAAGTATGACTCATTCCTAAATCTCTGGCTAGCAACTGCTGGCTAATCTCTCTTGTCTCCAATACTCCTTCCTGACACCTTTTTGTGTTACCTTATGTTAAAGTAAGAGCCCCGTGGTGCAGAGTGGTAAAGCTGCAGTACTGCAGTCGGAGTCTTCTGCTCATGACCTGAGTTCGATCCCAGTGGAAGCTGGTTCAGGTAGCTGGCTCAAGGTTGACTCAGCTTTCCATCCTTCCGAGGTCGGTAGAATGAGTACCCAGCTTTCTGGGGGGAAAGTGTAGATGACTGGAGAAGGCAATGGCAAACCATCCTGTAAAAAGTCTGCCGTGAAAACATTGTGAAAGCAACATCACCCCAGAGTTGAAAATGACTGGTGCTTGCACAAGGAACTACCTTTACCTTTATGTTAATGTGTAGACCTATTTACACAACCCTCTCCTTCCTGCCTTCTCCCATCAGAGTCTCAGTGTTAAATTATTGCTAAACATTAAATCACGATGGCTCTTCCTGACTATCAAGAGTCATTTCTGTCTTTTGTCTTGTACAAGGAATCTATGCATCTCACCCTGGAAAGCCCATCTCCTGGCTCCATTCTCTGAGCAAAAAGAACATTACACTTTTTGTCTAACACCTGGGAGAACTCAGACCTTGTTTTTTGTCAAGATCTCCAAAAAACATCAAGTAATTGTTTAAACCACCTTACACACCCAGGCATATCTTCAGGTTATGTTTTTTTAGCCTATTTAAGGAGACACTGTGGACATGCTCAGTGTGGCTTGTCCTTCCAGAGACTTGCACCCCAAAACACTGTTTGGGTCACTTCCATATTCACCTCTTCTGCTTCATGGATCCTTGGACCACACCTAGAAAGGTAAATATCACCTCTGCAATAATTCCTAAAAATCTCTATTCCTCACCCCTGATTTCCTAGCCTCTTGATTGTGCATATTTTGATTGCTTATGTGTGATTGTATTTTTACATATTTTTCTAAGTAAACATTTTAAAAACTATTTTAATTTTGGAGTCTTCCTTCTGATACTGGACCTTCATTTTATTGGTAAAAATCCCTGTTGTCAAAAATAGCTCTACCTAGGTCTACCTCTTGCTAATTCCCTCACCAAAAAGAGGAAATTCCAACAATTCTGTTAACAGAGCCTTTCTCACAGAAACTCAAGGTTGATACTCTCTCTGTGTGTCTCTCTCTCTTATTCAATTTATAGCCCATCCTTCTGTAAAACAGGCTCGGAATGGGATTACATAGTTTAGCAATGTGATAGGAACATTATAAGTTATATAATAACTATTGTAATAAGATGTGAATACTGAGTTAGAAAACAATGCAAGAAAAGCAGTAGAAGACATGACACAAGAAAAGCAAAAACTGGATCACCAAAATTAGAAAATCAAGGAATTCATACAGTGCTACAAGCTACAGTCTTTGTCCTTTTGTAAAAGTGTAAAAGGATGAGTTCCAATGTCTCATCCTCTTTCAATCTAAAATTCCAAAAATAATAAATAGATAAAATAATAAATCTCTAAGTATGTTAGAAAAAAATGCACATACAATGCAAGTGACTTTATAAAATCACAGTTGAAAAGTAAAAGAAATAACATGATTTTGTATAGATATAGGCAAATATAAAAAACAGTAGCTTAGGGACCATTTGCAAATCTTGACTGGAGTGCGGGATCTGGGTTTGCTATACGTTTATATTTTACATTCGGGTTCTGTGAGGTCTCCTCTTTGGCTGACTTGACTCTGACCTAAAGCCAAAAGTCTAGTTTAGCTTGTTAGAAAAGCTTACAGGATATTGATGAAGTCACAGTTCTTGTCAAATACATTACATCCTGCTGTCAGTGCCATCAAAGTTTCCTTTAGCTATGGATACTGTTTACTAAGAGCAGTTACCTGGATGTTCTTTACTAAGCTGTCTGTTGTGAGTAAACCAAAAAGCTTTGTTTGAGTCATGTATCAGTCAAAGCTACATAATGAGGAGGGACTGTGCAAAGTTCCCTAAAACCTTGCCTCAAACTGTTTGCCAGATAGTTGAGGACTCTGCTTCTTTGCCCTTGAATTAATACGTTAAGATGCCCAATCAGCAGCAAGCATTATTTAGGTTTCCAGCCTGACAAAATGTTCCTTTGCTATTTGCTATGAATTGATCATATGCTGTACATTTGTACTTTATTTATTTATGGTCCACCTATTAGTGAGACTCAATTTAGATATTTAACAAAGGGATATAGATAATATGAAATCTGAAAGCAGGGATTCTTGAACAACTGCTGGTTCAGCTCACATCCTACTTGCCAGTTGCAAACAGAGACCTGGGTTTTTTAAGTAATCCTCACTCTGTGAGTTTTCAGCAGGTTGTTTCACTGTACTCCTCCTTTGCCTGTAGTATGGTGTAACTGGCTGTTCACTGATGCACATTCTCTCACAGCCCATGGTACCCACCCCCACCCTCGCTGTGTAATTGCTCTGCACAGTGGGGTATTGTTTAAATAGACAGTTAGGTCACTCATAAATCATATAAAGCCATCATCAGTAAATGTTGTATTTCAATAAAATCCTACTCTTTGGTGTTTATCTAAGAAGTGCTTAATGCTGCTAATGATCCCCCATCAATTTGAGTCATTGGTGTCTTTGCACATATGTGATTTTGGAAAAACCTGATGCAAATTGATTTGGCAGGTATTCAATGCTGCTTAGCACAAAGCAAATAGACTGAGTGATCGGCTCACATCTGATCACCACCATTGAATAAGTTGGATAGTTGCATGTGTTCCCCAACAAAATTCTCAGTATCCTGACCTGAAAGTTGGTTTGTGCATTCTAATCCAGAACATAAGATGGTATCAGGAGGGAAAAAAGGGAAACTGTGCATTGTATTTCCATGTGGGGTAATGCTTTGAATAAAACCAGCAAGACTTTCTGTAGTTATGCTTGAGTGTTCTTTCACAGTAAGGAAATCTTGGCCAGCCTTAACAATTGAGACCATTGCAAGTGCCACCATATACTCCCTCTCTCATGTAAAACATACAACACACACACAAACACATACATGCGATGGGCTGATTTGAAAAAGCAGATAAGAAACAGCAGTTTGATAATATGATAAAATATAAATCGGGGAGTTCTATGTTGTTGATAAAATCAAAATTAATTGAAACCAAGAAGACCATCTCTTCAGTTGCCATCAGTTATTAGGACCAACCAAAAGAATACCATGTGCAAGCTTTCAAGGTCTCCAGAACACTCCTTAAATCCTCTCCACTGAAGAGAAGATTGGACCTGCAACCCTAGGGCCAGTACTTGGGTAGGGGACCACCAAGGATGACTCTGCAGAGAAAAGCAATGACAAACCACCTCTATGTCTCACTTGCCTTGAAAGCCCATTGTTGGGATCATGATAAGTCAGTTGCAATGTATATGATATCATGTAATACTATTACCAGAATGTAGTTTGAGTATATGCTAGAGTACCTACCTTCACAAAGGTAGAACTGCCTTTCAACAAGTCCTTTTCCTGAAAAAACCAGCACCCAGGTTCAAAAGGAAATTTGCAAACGCTTGTCCCATCATTTTTTTTAAAAAAAACCCCCAACCTTTCAGGAATAGGAAGTTAACTAGAGAGTTGCTCTAGGTACTGGTTTTTATCTACCTAACATGGCAAGTTATAGTTCCATCTATGAGTGAAGTAAGTCATGTACACTATTGGTCAGTATTCATTAATCTAACAGGCAGCATTACTTCTCTTGCAAGTACTGGGATGTATAAGCAAAATAAGACAGATTCTATTGTAATTAACAATGTACCGGTTACTTACATGTTTATCTGGAATGTCCTTGGCAAAATTTAGATCAGTGCTATCAAACAACAAATACTTTTCTTATTCTAGTTTTGTCTTAGGAACTTATTTGTGTTGGGGCCCTTAACGGACAGGAGCTGCTTACTCCTGAAAACAGTGCATGTTTTTGTTTTCTGGCTCACAACAATGTAAAGCTACTGTAAACCTGTATGGAGCACACCGATCAAACTGATAACATTACAGAGCAGTTGAGTTACCTGATATTATTACTGTGCTTTCAAACCTTTGAGGGTTCCATATGGAGTTCATCTGGATGTCATCTTTGTTCACAAATTGGTCCATCAAAAAACAAAAAAAACAAAAAAAAACAAAAAAAACCCCTGCATTTGTTCTGAACTCTTTGAAATTTGTGGCACTTGTATACAAGACTTAACCACAGCATATACTTTGAAATCTGAATCATCTTAAATTGACCAGTCAAAAGTGTTAAGAAACACAATATATGCTGTCATCCATTTGCCAACTCTCAAAGCTAGAAGAGTCATTGCTTTGTCCTTGAAACCAATTGCTTTGAACCTACAGTAATAATTGAAGACCGGCTTTTAAAAAATGTATGACTTTATATCCTACCTTCATACCAATGCTATAATTAATATTCCTATATCCTTTTGGGTGTTGCATTTGAGATCTTCCTGGACCACTTTGTATTTAAGTGAAATGAGCCATTGCTCTAAAAGCTGCACTTGCATTCTGTTCTACAAGAACTTTGACCTTCATCTTCTTAAAAACAAAAGAGATGACTCCTATAAAATATTTCAGGGGGGGGGGATGTTAGGAGACTTAACCAGAAGAAGCTATTGTCTTCCCTGACATCTCATCCTGGCAGAATCATACTTTATTCTATTTAATAGTCTGGATCAGTTATATCATCTGTTGATGGAGGTCAAGATGAAGTTGGAGTTCCAATGTTTCTTTATCAAAGGAAAGATGCAAAGTCTTAGAGAAGAGGGGAGGATGACTAGCCACTTGAACTTTCTCAGGGGCTCCACTAAAGACCACCAAGGTGAAAGAAGAGAAGCCCAGAGGAATGATGATATTTTTAATTGTCTCTCCTAGTTCACAATATCTCCTGGGAAATACTGGATCATACCAGGTGATGTCTGGCACAAAAGAGTCTACAAGACAAGGCCAGGTCAAGCAGAATGAGTCAGGTCATGCTGAGAAAACAAGACAAGGCAAGGCACATCAAGGGAATGCTAAGGGAGCCATTTAAGGACTAGTGAAAAGGGAAGAGGAGCAGGAGAAGGAGGAGGAATTACAGTAAACAGTTTGAGGGCAAAATGGATGCTGCTTCCAGTTCCTTCCAAACAAGTGATCAGCACTGCAAATGTGCCACTCCAAAATGTGTTCTGTGTGCAAAGACAGATGCGAGGAACATCAAGAAGCATTCACAAAGTACCCTTTTTCTATGTGATTCCTGATGCAGAACAGGCAACATGCAGAGTAATTTATGATTAGGCTATGCTTGGGCCAATTTTCCAACCAAAGGATTTTCCAACCAAAGGATCCCGCTCAGTTGTTGCAGATGGAGGCAAAACCAGGGATGGAAAAGGAAATGTAGCAGGTAATGTTTTGCTGACAAGGTGAGGGCAGAAGACCAGGTTTCTAATACATATTCTGACCTGGTTAATCCAAATGTTTCCTATGAGCTGCCAATCACAGGGGTTAATGTGACAGAATAGGGCTTTGAATACACACAGTTTCTGGTTGCCCACTAGGCTATGGAGAGTCCTAATTAAATCCCAAGGCCCCTGACCACCATCTTCCTTGATCAAGCCTGGCTGATTGCATTGCAGCAATAGCAGCTTTCAGCCTTAGTCTTCCTTCTGTAAAGAACTGTAACCTATCATAGAAAGCAGCTGTGAAAGGTTAAAACATGGACTTGACTACATGAACCATGAGCTATGATCTTCTCTTTCTACCAGAACCCTTGTGTGGTTCAAAAAAAAGTAGTTCCATGGACTAGAAACCCTCATATGGACAATGGGCCTATGGATTTGCTCTAAGAAGAGAAAACAAGTGAAATAATCTCCTCTTGCTAGCAGTGAAGACTGCTGGAACAAGGATTCATCCAGCATTTTCATTCAGTGTTGGCCTGTTCCCCTCCATACTATACGTCCAACCCCATGTCTGTGTGTGTGTGTTTGCACATTTAGATCCCATATCTTCTTTGGTGATCAAAAAGACCCCCCTCCCCAACCAGAAGAAAAGCTGAATGAATACAACCCAAGGAAAGAAGGGAAATAGCAATTTCACCAAATCTCCTCTTACTATAGTATCTTGTGCTTTGGTACATTTTTGTCCAAAGAGGTCTTCCAAAATCACCATTGGTGGGGCAGAGTGGGGCTGCTGGGGAAAGGGAAGGTAGGGAAGACCTGCATTAATGAGCACTTGTAGCTCTGTAAGATTTAGCCAAAGGATGACTAAAAAGCACTTGGCAAAATTGAAATGCTGTTTAAAAGCTAAGTATGGTATAACATGGAGCGTATTCTCTTGGCTACATGGTGTCATTAATCTTTCGCTGCAGAGTCTAAATAATGCAGCCTTTCTTCAAAAAAGCTTTTGACAAAAAACCAACTAGGAACAACAGAGCTACAAGCTTCATGGTGAGAAATATACATGATTAAAAGTTACATTTTTATCACTGCTTGACAGTGGCACAGGCATGCTTCCCTTCTACACAGAAATTCATATTTTGTAACCACAATTACAACAGACTGTTAGCAGCTAGACCCCTCCTGCGGAAGGCTAGTCTTACAGCAAGACATCTCTCTTTAATTATTGCTTTCCAAATCATTTTGTGTACTGTACAGCCTGGCCTAGAAATGTGACCAAGATGGAACTGGAGCAAACAAAATGGACACTGACCAGAAACAAGCCTGGGAAACTGTATTGGGTAGGTGACTCAGGGTCGCTGATTTGCTAATGGATCTCTCCCCACCCTAAACAAGATACTCAGTCTCAATAATGGATTTCCTGTGAACCCCTCCCTGTACCTGGTCTTGCTTTCCCTTACTCATTTCTCTTAATTAATGGGCTATTCATATAGTCCAATAGTCTCGCCCATCCCTTATGCAGAGGTCATCAGAGAAATAGTATCACCTTTATTTTACATTCATCAACTTCATCAGAAAACACTTTCAGTCTATACCCAACAATCCTATCAAGCACCATTAACCACACTCATGAAAACCATTACAAGTTTCCCTCGGTCTTTTTCATTCATGGGAAAGCCATCAAACCTCCCTCAACATATTGCGTTACCCCTCAAAAGCCAATTATGATATTGTTTTAGGGGGGTATATACATCAGATTGCCTGTGGGTCAATTTTTGCTATAACTGGGTTCCCGTGAGCCCCAATTGTGAATGTGTGTTCTCCTGGATCCAGATCTCACACCTGAAACACAGGTCATTTCATCCTTGCTCTTCTGTAGACTTTGTTCATCTGGCTAGGTAAATAGCACCCATCCCCCATCTGTATCCACACTACCCTCTTCTATCTTTGTTAGCTTTACATGTGTATTTACCTGTGTGCACTTGTGTATGTTTTGTACTTTAACTTCTTTTAAATAAAATCATCTCTATTTAATTTGGACTGGTTTGTTTTGAGAGTTTTCAATAAACTCTCAAAAGTGGTGGAGATCTCACTCTTTACCCCCTGTAGCAAACTCTGTCACCAATTAGACTAATTTCACGAATTAAATGTGGAGACTTACAATTTGGGTAACAAGATCACCATTTATTATAGCCCAAAAGTGGCCCATTACCCATGGGAAAATGTGTACGGACCAGCAGATTGTTGTTTTTGCCTCCTATTTATGGTTCATGCTGTCTAGGCAGTGGTGATGCTAGCAAGTGTAGTGCTTGGGGGAATCCCAAACAAATTCTGCTGACAAAAATTATTCACAATAAAAAAGCAGCCAATAAACATGATGGAAGGGTGACTAGGTGGGATATAAATGAAAGTTAACTTAAGGTATGAATAAACCAGACGTAAGTTTCAAACCACTGGTCCACATGCCATTAACACTCAGGTGCCTCCATGGCTCTGCCCAGTTCTTCCTCCAGGAAGTCAGGGACCAAATCTATAATTTATTCCATGAAGAGTCTTTGGATTAGAGCTTCACATCATAATTATTGAGAGATATGGAGTCTTGCATTGGCATCCTAAATACAGTTACACCATTCTAAGCCCATTGTCTCCTAAGGGAAGACCTCTGTTTAGGATAACACTTTTGTTTTCATGGATGCTATAGAGGATAGGGAGGAAGAAGCAAGAAGGGGAGATACATAACCCAGACATCATGGAAATTATAAGACTGTAGGTTGGATCCAGACAACATTTTTCATTGGTAGGATGGATCTTTCCTGCTACCCTCTCTCACTGCAGCACAGAGAACTCTGCAAAATGCTTCTCCAGGGGGACAAGGTACCCTGAAGAATACATGAGAGAAGGGGGAAGTGGCAATCAGTGGAAGCTGTTAGTTACATAAGAAACATAAGAGAAGCCATATTGGATCAAGGCAATGGCCCATCCAGTCCAACACTCTTTGTCACACAGTGGCCAAAAAAACCCAGGAGCCATCAGGAGGTCCATCAGTGGGGTCAGGACACTACAAGCCCTCCCACTGTGCCCCCCAAGCACCAAGAATACAGAGCATCACTGCCCCAGACAGAGTTCCAACAATACGCTATGGCAAATAGCCACTGATTGACCTCTGCTCCATATGTTTATCTAATCCCCTGTTGAAGCTGGCTATGCTTATAGCTACCACCAGCTCCTGTGGCAGTGAATTCCATGTGTTAATCACTCTTTGGGTGAAGAAGTACTTCCTTTTATCCATTCTAACCCAACTGTTCAGCAATTTCATTGAGTGCCTGTGACGGAAAGCAATGGGTTAACCATAAACTGAAGACGCACAGGGCTGCGTCAGGTGACCTGAGGGTGGGGGCAAAGTGCTCAGAGCTCTCAGGGAGGGAAAGTAGTTGAGTGAGAGAAACTGCTGAGGCAGTGGTTCAGTCAGTTGGCTTCTGACAGAGAAGGTGCCTGTCAGAGAAGTCTGTCAGTGGGGACCTGACAGAGACTGAGAGGGTCAGTTCGAGCCTGCCGGAAGGGCTGAGAGGGCAGCTGATCCTGGGAAGGAGCTTGAGGCGGAGACGGGGAAGTCTTCCAGAGACTGCAAGCTCGACAAAACCAGCCAAGAGGGCTGTGTGTGTGTGAGTCAGTTAAGACCTGAACGGTCACAGACACCTATAGACTACTCTGAAGATCTAGTGAGGAGGTTGAGGGAGTGGATGTGGGTCTGAGACACCAAGAGGGCTGAGAGGAGAGACTCCAGTCGAGGGGTGAGACTTGACACATCAATCCCAAGAGGCCAGACCTTGGCTAGAGGTGGAGAGTGAGTTATAGGGAAACTGTGGACTGTGTAACTGTGAAAGACTCAAAGGACAAAGTGATTGTAAAGCTTGAAACAACTGAGCAACGTTTTAGCCTGTGTAAATATCTCCCATATCCCCAGTTTAAGACTTTGTGTTACAATAAATCTGTGGTTTAAGTTAAAGTTCTCAAGAGCCTATATTTTGTGGGAAGAACAAACAAAGCTGCTGTGGTCCCATCAAATAAACAAGTAAAATACCCCGAAGAGACTGAAATAAAGAGGTCCAGTGAGGCCGTGAGCCGGGCGCTGCTATAGTGCCCATGAGTTCTTGTATTGTGAGAAAGGGAGAAAAGTACTTCTTTCTCTACCTTCTCTATCCCATAGTTCAGTTTGGACCCAACTCCATTTTGTCAAACTGAGTCCAAGGCCATGCTTTCTGTTCCCTTGAACCCATTCATTATATTGTATATGCTAGGGAAGATTTTTTTTTTTTAAGTGAATGCCTCAAGTATAATTTAATTGGAGGCGAGTTCTGTTCATGTTGGGAAAATTTAAAATTAGTCCACATGTGACACTTTTCATGAGAACTACAACAATGTTAAGTACTGTGAAAATTATACAGTGAAGGGTGCAATCTTCGACAGCGATGAAGCATTGGTCAAGATGTTACATTTGCTATAGATATCGACATCTCTCATAGTCAATTCTCTTCCATCATCACTATCATCCATCTAGTGTAAGCCTGCACCTTTTGTGACCAACCCATCTACTTGCCCAATACATTCTGCTAACTTAATGAGAAAGTACCATCTAAGCAATCTTGTCTAATCCACTATGAAGCTCACATAAAGTCTCTGTGATAGGTAACTGATAGGTGAAAAAGGAAGAGAAACAATGGCATTTTCTGTGGCATTGTCAGTTGCCATGTACTTTATTCTGCATATACAGCACAACTGACAGCGTTAGCATTAGGCTTGTCATTTGAGGCATTTATCTATCAAGAAGGCTGACTTTGCTCTTGATACCACATGAGGTATTTTAAAAGCAGCTGAAGAGAGGAACTTCATTGGATTGTTAGGCATCTGAGCATGGATGCAACAAATGGCTTTTGCTCTTCTTCACATTCACTTTTCTGTACAAGTATCCTCAAAAGGCTTGAGCAAACTTGGGGATCTTAGCATTAGATTCACAAACAGGAAAGTGTGAAATGGATATGTAAAGTAAGCAATGCAGAATTGTTAACTATGATTGATAACAATGGTTAACAGGCTGCATTTCAGTGCAGCCTATGCTTTTTAAATGGGCTATATAATGAGCAATAAGTCTGTTGTAAATAATGAAGCATAGGCAGTGTGTAAAGCTTGCTATCTTTCTATATGTAAATATCAAAACCCAAGCATGGGATGGACTCAGAAGAGTCCTTTAGGATCAGTCCAATGATCTCACCAGTCCACCAGCTTTCCAGAATGTTCTGGCTATAGAGGAATTAACTCAATTTTCATTCAGTTTCATATTAGGAAACATCTTCTCTATGGCTGGGTCCAGACTGGCATTTTACACCAGGACAGGGATGGGACATGGGTGGACCAAAACAACGTGACCCAACATGTGCAGCTGCCTCCCATCCTGATCCTACACTCACCCCATCCCAGTCATGCCTCAAAAAGCTACCACATGCTAGCTCTTTGAGGCACAACTGGGACGGGGTGAGTGCAGGAGCGGGACGGGAGGCGGTTGTGCATGTTTGGTCATGCTGTTTTGGTTCACCCGTGTTCCATCCCTGTGCCAGAATAAAATGCCGGTCTAGACCCAGCCAATGGCATCCTAAGTCGATCTAGAATCCTACGCAGATCAGTTCAGTGGGGTTACTCCCAGGAATTTATTCTTAGCAATACACTGTAAATTTGGAACTCCAGGTTTGTTTGTTTAATCACAACCAATATGCTAATGAATGACACTCCTGGACATCCCTTACACTGTGTAACTTAAAGGATGCATGTCGGATCTTGAAAGATGTGTGACTGGAGTGGAAGTAGGCCTTCTTCTTGACTGCCTGGTCTCTTGGCCACTTGAGATGCTTTTAAAATGCTTGTGCATGCACAAAGATGTTCTGAACTTTCTTTGTCAAGTGACTATTCCTAGGCATTCAAGCGTTGTACTCTCAGACAGTTACAGACATTGGTTTGCTGGTCCAACACAGGTATCATATTTGTAACTATTAGTATGCAGACAGGATATGATTAAATGCAGTTGTGATAAAATGTGACACCACATAATAAATGAGAATGGGGGGGGAAACACACATTTGTAACCATAAATCATATAGCAAAATTTATATGACAAGCTCGCATTGATGAAGACAATGCAGGAATAACAAATGCCATGTGTGTCATCTTGAGGATAAAAAGACTCATTTCTAATTCTTAATAGTATAATTATCCTAATGTTCTCCTTTGGCTGAAATTCATTCCATCGTAATGAAACAATTTCTTGTTGGGCTACAGGCATCGTCATGGAACAGCTAATTCATTCAAGGTTTCATTCCAATCTGACAGATATCAATCAAAGTCTTCTTTCCACATTAAATAAGACCTTGATGCATGCCATCTTTTCCAGATAAACAGTTTTTGAGAAGTCAAACTATATTTAAAAAGCTTAGCTAAGCAGGATGGGCATAAGGAACCTTAGAAACTGCATGGCTTCTCTTGGTGTTTCCATGAAAAAACCCTTTAAAAATTGCAGACAAAACAATTGACTGTAATACACTATAAATTATACTTGTTAACGAAATAGAAGCACACATTATGATAGCCTGCATTGCTATTCCTCTCACAAGGAACATGGAGGGAAAGGCCTATTAAAGGAAAGAGAACAGAAGTATCTTGATTTAGCAGTGGAAATTCAAAGAAGATGGAGGAACAAAACAACAGGAAACGTCTCAACAGTGCTTTCTGCCACAGAATTTGTACCTTGCTCATTAGTAGAAAATCTACAGAAGAATGGAATAGATCAAACATCGCTGCACTGCAGAAAAAGCAGTAATACCTGAAGCTACCAACTCATTACTATTTTTCAGTAAGAACAATATTATTTGGACTAGATAAAGTGTGGGAAATCCAGTCATTTCCTAAAGGAGTACTTTAGAAAATTTAGCCATAAATAATATCAGTCGCAATACTAGTAATGTAAGTTAATAATTTTGCCCAAAGAGAAATTCTGAGGAAAATTTGAAGGCTCCAGTGTTAATAAAACATGAGAGCCATTCTGAGGGAAGTGCATTTATGCTCAAATGGTGGCAGGGCAGGTTTGTACTCATCTCCCCTCATGGAATTGGTAGCACCAGAGACTAGGTGAAGGAGAAGAAGAAGAAGAAGAAGAAGAAGATATTGGATTTATATCCCGCCCTCCACTCCGAAGAGTCTCAGAGCGGCTCACAATCTCCTTTACCTTCCTCCCCCACAACAGACACCCTGTGAGGTGGGTGGGGCTGAGAGGGCTCTCACAGCAGCTGCCCTTTCAAGGACAACTTCTGCCAGAGCTATGGCTGACCCAAGGCCATTCCAGCAGGTGCAAGTGCAGGAGTGGGGAATCAAACCCGGTTCTCCCAGATAAGAGTCCGCACACTTAACCACTACACCAAACTGGCCTGCTTTGAACAATGCAGCCATTGAATAATGAGAGAACATAACATTGCATAAAAGTTGGTTACAGAGATAGGGTTGCCAACAACCAAGTAGGAGCTGGAGTTCTCTCAGAATTACAACTGATCTCCAGACAATAGGGATCAGTTTTCTCTGAAGAAAAATAGCAGCTTTGGAGGGTCAACAGTATGATATACAATAGATTCTAGGAATCTAGGCGGTACTTTCTTCCATCCCCCAACCATTTGCCTGGTGAGGCTTTTAGCTGTATCAGCTTTTAGAGACAAAAATAACTGCTCTCTCTCCCTTTCTCTCTCCCCTGTTTTGGCTGAGCTTGGAAGTAGGCCAGGAAGGACTGTGATGTTGAATTGCAGAGGTGGAGTGAATTTGCATTCCTGGAGACAGTTTCCAAAGAGTGACTCTTGTTGAGTAATGAAGACTTTTTGCTGAGTAGACTGTAATGGAATTACCCCTGACTTGTGGTAAATAGTAATTATTAAAAACAAACAAACAACTGATAAGACCTGGAGTATAACACTCCTGATTGCAGGGGGGAAATGATAAATACATGTTGTATCATTGACATTGCAATCCCAGGAGACTGCAGAATAGAAAAGAAAGAACATGAGAAGATCACCAAATATCAAGATCTATGAACAGAGTTAGAGTGTCTGTGGCAGAAGAAAGTGAGGATCACACCAGTTGTCATTGAAGCCCTTGGAGCAGAAACACCAGGACATTCCAGGCACTGAACAAATAACATCAGCTCTGCTCCAGAAGAGAATTTTGCTTGGAACAGTAAGAATCCTGCAACGATACCTCTGCAGTTCCCAAGAGCTTGCCTAAATCTTGAACTGCAGAACACCATCCATCAATCAAATATCTGACTATGACAATTCATAATAATGTATGCTGTCAAGTTAAAATTGACTCAGGGAGACCCCCAGGACCATAGATCAAGATTGGTAGCCATGTCAGTCTGTCTGTAGTAACAGAAAAGAGTAAGAATTCAGTAGCACCTTATTAAAGACTAAGTAAATTTGTGGTAGGCTATGAGCTTTCATGAGTCACTGCTCACTTTTTCAGATAGGACCATAAGAGTTTCAAGGCAAGAGATGAGCAGAGATGCTTTACCATTGCCTTCCTCTGAGTAGCAAGGCCAGGCTGCCTTGGTAGTCCCTCATTCAAGTACTGCCTACGCCTGACCCTGCATGACTTCTGAGCTCTGTCAAGAACATGCTATGCTGAGCTATCAGGCTACTTGTGACAAATAAGGGATGACAAAGTTTGTTAGTTTCCCCAATTCTATTTTGTACATCTGTAATTTGAATTTGATTATCATTACTGTGTGAACATATTTTGGAAATATTTCAAGTATAGGATATTCCATGTAACTGCCCCTTTCTTCCTTCTCATTCTTGGTTTGCTTGAGTTTCCTTGATTGCCTGACTAAATTCCAGGTTGCAAGTGTGGGAGCAGAGCCTCTGGGAAGAACACATTTTCCTTTTTTTGCATGTTATACATAGGCTTCCCAAACCTCCCGCTCTGGATTTTCAGCCTCCTCCCCCACTCTGCAAATATTCGGAAGCGGGAGGGGGGACGATGCTTCCCCCTCACAGCGCCGGGCCGCCACCACCGCAGCAACACCAGCGCAGCGCCGCCACCACAAGCGCTGCTGGCCCAGGCACAGGCAGCAGCCGCCGCCATCACCGCGGCTGTGGCCCGAGCTACAGGCTGCCAGTGCCTGAGGAGAGCGGCAGAGGGTCTCCTCTCCCCCCCACCCTTTGATCCTGCCTTCTGGGAGGGACTTGCGAGATTTTTTTTTTACAATAAATACCAATTGCCCTTTCCTTCCGAGGAGCGGCTGTAGCTGGGAAGGAGCGATCGGGAAAGTCAAAGGGAGGAAAGGTAAAACAGAAAAACAACAACCCCATGCAAGCCCCCCCCTGCCCCCCCCCCCGTCTGAGGCTGCCAGTTACAGGCCATTTTCCAAATCGACACCCCCGGTTGAGATCTTTTCGCCCTCGACCCCAAAGAGAAGCTAAAACCGGCATGAGGAAGCCCGTGCCTGCCTGCACTCTTTGCTTTCTTCCTGAGTGAGAAGGAAGCCATCCACTTTCTTAACGCTTGCAAGGTCCGGGTAAAGTTAGAGAGTCCAGCGGCTCCTTTAAGACCAGCAAAGTGCTATTCAAGGTATGAGCTTTCGTGTGCACGGCACGCACACCTCAAATACGCAAGGTCCGGGTAAATAATTTTAAAAGCACATTATGCGGTGGAAAAAAGGCCAGCAAGGCATCACAACCAGCCAGGCAAGACTGCCTCCCTAGCGAGAGAGAGCATGTGACTTAGCAGACTGGGGAGGGAACTGACTGCTGGGCATTCATTATTCCCTATGGAAACCGATTCCCAAAGGGAATAATGGAGAATTGATCAGCGGGTATCTGGTACTCTGGGGGGGGGGGCTGTTTTTTGAGGTAAAGGCACCAGATTTTCAGCATAGCATCCAATGCCTCTCCTCAAAAGACCCTCCAAGTTTCAAAAAGATCTGACCGCGGAGTCCAATTCTATGAGCCCCCAAATAAGGTGCCCCTATCTTTTATTAATTCCAAGGAGGGAAGGCATTGAAAAGGTGTGTGGTCCTTTTCAATGTGATGGACAGAACTTCCTTTGGAGTTCAATTATGCTTGTCACAACCTTGCTCCTGGCTCCACCCCAAAGTCTCCTGGCTCCACCCCCAAAGTCTCCTGGCTCCACCCCCAAAGTCCCCAGATATTTCTTGAATTGGACTTGGCAACCCTAGTTATACACCTTACCTTTCTGCAGGGCTTTGTGTGTGTGTGTGTGTGTGTGCGCATAGCAGGAATTCCTTTGCATATTAGGCCACACACTCCTAATATAGCCAATTCTCTAAAGGCTTACAGTAGGTCCTATAATAAGAGCCCTGTAAGCTCCTGGAAGATTGGCTGCATAAGAGGGGAGTGGCCTAATATACAAAGGAATTCCTGCTACCAAAAAAGCCCTACCTTTCCAAATGGAGGGTGTAAGAACCTGAAATGGGACATGACTATTTAAACAGCGGATAGGCTTCAACTAAGGCTCCATAAATTACTCTTCCTGCTCTTCCTCAAAATGACTTCCTGCAAGGCTCAATGCACGTTATGATTTCTATCGCTCTAAAAAGAAATTGAAAAGATGAGAAAATTATGATTTCCATTGTTTTCAGCCAGCATGTGCTCAAAGCGGATGCTAATATGATGATGAATTCTGCCAATAATATAAATTACAAATACATGCAAAATATAGCTGACCTTAAAATCAGGACAACATTCATGTGAACATATGGGAATCTGGCTCAAGAGCAAATAGGCACTGCAAGCTAGGTACATTTTACTTGTGATTGCATTCATGAAAATTAGCCTTCCATTCAGTACATCAGCATTCAAAGGTTTTCAGGCGGTGAGGCCAGCCTACAGTCCACAACTGAATGAGAGATAGGGTTGCCAAGTCCAATTTAAGAAATATCTGGGGACTTTGGGGGTGGAGCCAGGAGACATTAGGGGTGGAGCCAAGATTAAGGCTGTGACAAGCATCATTGAACTCCAAAGGGAGTTCTGGCCATCACATTGAAAGGGCCATCACCTATTCAATGCCTTCCTTCCATAGGAAATAATGAAGGATAGGGGCATCTTCTTTTGGGGCTCATAGAATTCAACCCCCTGGTCCAATTGTTTTGAAACTTAGGGGATATTTTGGGGAGAGGCACTAGATGCTGTGCTGAAAATTTGGTGCCTCTACCTCAAAAAACAGCCCCCCCAGAGCCCCAGATACCTGCAGATCAATTCTCCATTATTTTCTATGGGATTAAATCTCCATAGGGAATAACAGAGTTCCTTGCAGACATTTTCCTCTCCTCCCCCCGCTTTCTGACGACCCTGAAGCGGGGGGAAGGCCTCCAAACTGGGGGATCCCCTGCCCCCACCGGTGGATTGGCAACCCTAATGAGAGATGTGATTAAAGAGGGAAACATACACAACATATCATGCAACAACAAGAATAATAACAATAATAAAACAAGAACAACAATGATAATAAAACATATAATAACCAGGGCTTTTTTTGTAGCAGGAACTCCTTTGCATATTAGGCCACATGCCCCTGATGTAGCCAATCCTCCTGGAGCTTACAGTAAGCCCTGTACTATGAGCCCTGTAAGCTCTTGGAGGAATGACTACATCATGGAGGTGTAGCCTAATATGCAAATGAGTCCCTGCTACAAAAAAAAAAGCCTTGATAGCAGCTACCTATTTTAAAATTACTTCTCTACATTTAAAGATGCCGTTTGTTTATTATTATTTGCTATTTGGAAATTATCCATTCCTATTCTCTTTCTTCTCATTGTCTCATTATTTTTTTCTCAACCTCCCACTTCCAAAATCTATTTAAAGAAATTAATTATGGATCAAGGATTCAGCATTAATCAAGATTTCAGCATTAATCAAAGCTGGTTGTATGACTATGAGTGTCATCTACGCAGATTGCAGTTAGATTCAATATATCATTCTATGGGATTGGAACAAGAGGAACTGCTTAAAAAAAAATTTCCTCATTGAAGTCTATCTATCTATATACAATTCAGGTTCCAACAGTCCATCATATTACCATTTGGCTAAGAAACAAAACCCAGGAGAGGCTAAAGTATAGGCATGGTTTTGCATGGCTTCAGTAACCAAGGGTTGACAACATGCAATGCTAACCTCTACCACAATGGCATCCTCAGGTATGCCCCTTAATCTTTGTCTTGTAGAAGTAAATGATGATTACTTTCTTCTTCATGCATGGAAGCTCCTTTTGGATTAACACACTCAGATCAGTAGACCTTCAATACTTAGTAATGAAAACTACTAGTTCATGAAAGCACTAAAGTTACAATTGTATTTGGAAAATTGGGTTGGGGTACTGCCTCTATAAAGAAATTTTTGTATCTGTCTGCCTACCTATCTGTTTACAAATGGATTTCATATATTACCATTATGATGTTTTCAGTTTCATTCATTTTTTGTTGCTGGTGCTCCCATTTTGCATTTGAATATTTCTTAATGTCTGTGCTGAAATGCATTTTATTTCAGGCTTTGAGCTTGACAAAACTCTCATTTTTAGTTTTAAAAGTTTGTCTTTCTCTTGTCAAAAGAGAGGCTGGAAGGGAAAGTCGATTGCTTCCAAGTATTATTCAAGTAACAATCATCAAAGTTTGAGAAATGCCAATGGCCATCCTGGCCAGAGACAATGCAGTGGTTAGCTCAAAGCTGGAATCTTACATCTAGACCAGTTTTGCAGTAGACCTTTAATCCTGGTTTAGCCCTGTCCCCAAGCTGTCATTCTGCACTAAAACCATAGAATCATAGAGTCATGGAGTTGGATTCTCTGATTCTAATGTAGAATGTCAGATTGGGAACAGGGCTAAACAAGGATTAAAGGTCTACTGCAAAATTGGACCTAGAGTAGAAACAAAGACTTGAAGGTGAAATGAGCCAGACTGTGACATTCTGGATATTTCAGAAAAGGTTTTTTTTGTTTGTTTGTTTGTTTTTTACCCAAGGGGAAAGAAGGAGAGAGTTCCATTTTGGATGATGCCATCTGGAGTAAGGAGCTCTAACACCTGATTTCCATCTTGATGGCCACCATTGTCATGTGGACCAGAGAAAGACAGGCTGCCTAGACAAAGACTACAAGGTAATGAGAAATTTTTTTAATCAATTTGTGACTTCTAAATTAAACTGCTTGGCTTAGAACAAGATTAGCTAGGCATGCATAGAGTGAGGGGTGAAAGAACTACATGATTGCACCTTTTATATTTCTTGCTCAATCCATTACTTAGCAAAAAGTATGTGTGTGGACTTTTTATTTTTTAATAACATTTACCATTTTACCATGTTCCTTACCATCTGTCTTTACCACATAGACCACACCTGTTTGAATACACTATTTAAAATGGGTGTCAGGGAGAAGGGAGGCAGTCCATTGCTAAACTGCTATTTCCCTGGCATGCAGATGTAGATAATTTATTATGGCACCAAAACAGTACATCATATAATGCCCTGGCATGCACAAGTATGGTTAACCAACCCCACAGTAACCAGTTGCTGGATTGCAGGAGATGCAGACACCAGGTGGAGCCTTAGAATGCCAGCATTGGGAAGAGAAGCTGAAATAGTGTCCCTGCTGGTGGCTAATTCCTAAAATGACTAATTGGTAGTAGTGTACCAAAAGATCAAGAGAGAGAGAGAAACCCTTCTGATGGCTGGGTTAGCCCGGAGAGCAGCACATCACCAGGCAAGGGCTAAGGATCATCACTGGGTACCTAGATGCTTCAGAGAGTTGGGGGATGTTCTGCATGTGGGCCATAGGTTAAGCTAAGAGAGAATTCCTAGCTCAAGGTCATTCAGCTGACTACATGACACAGTGAGCATCTGGACCTAGTCCTTGGCTAATACAATAACCACTACACCTCATTGAGAAGACACCTGTCAAAAACCAGGGAATCTTTTTAGAAGTGTGTTGAGAAAATTCAGTAATATCCCTACTACCTATCTATCTTTGGTCATCTCAAAGATGACTGGTAGTTCTAAAGTAGGACATTCAATTTTTTTTTAATCTCAACGTTTTCAACTTTTTTTAATGCTTTCCTAACATTAAAAAAGTATATTATTGATAAGATTATAAATCCTAGTAAAATGTATTATTTCTTCACAAAGTTGTATGGTGTTGGTGATGCAGTGAATCAGAATTTGCTACAACTGAGAACTATGTATAACATTTTAGGTTAATTGCCAAGGCTACTTTTTCAGCATGTAATTATCACTTGCAAAGTCTGCCCACTACAGCTATCAGAAGGTGAGTATAACACACCACATTAGATAAACTGCTTGATCATTCAGTCAAATCCATAAAGCATGATGCTACACATCTACTTGTATCTTTACCAAACACAAGAGATTCAGGATTTAACACATGGAAATGGAACAGTTTGTTCATAAGCATCTGACAGCCAGCATGATGTAGAGGTTAAATGTTGAATGAGGACTGGGGAGACCTTCATTCAAACCAATACTGTGTCCAGGGCTTTTTTTTTTTTTTAGCAGGAATGCACAGGAATACAGTTCTGGCTGGCTTGGTGTCAGGGGTGTGTGGCCTAATATGTAAATGAGTTCCTGCTGTGCAAATCAATGGTGACATCAGGGGGGTGGCCTAGTATGCAAATGAGTTCCTGATGAACTTTTTTCTGGAAAACAGCCCTGACTATGTCATCAGGCATTCTGCATGACCTAGAGCCAGTTGGTTTTCTCAGCATAATCTGCCTCACTGGGATTTTTTGAAGGACAATGGTGGGTGGTAGTGGGTAATACATTCATTCCTCTGAGCTCCTGAAACCAGGACTTCTTTTTCCTAGATGGCTAGACCTTTGACTGACACACATTGGCTGGTTTCACACTGGGCATTTTCGCACTCACCTTCAGCCGGCGCGACCCCCCTCTTCACCGCGCAGAATCTGTGCGGATTTCGCACTAAACACCGCGGAGCAGCCGGAAGAGCCGGAAAGTCCTGGCGCTTTTGCCGCGCAAACGGAAACTGCTTTTTGGTGGTTTACGTTTGCGCCGCAAAAGCGTCGGGACTTTCCGGCTCTTCCGGCTGCTCCGCGGCGTTTAGTGCGAAATCCGCGCAGATCCTGCGCGGTGAAGAGGGAGGTCGCGCTGGCTGAAGGTGAGTGCGAAAACGCCCACTGTGAAATTGACATGATTGTATCCAGTTCAGAAAAAAATCCGCTAGTTTGCACCGTTTCTTGGAAGACAGCTGCTGCTGAAGTGGCAAGATCCTGGCAGTGGTCACTTTGCTAGCCTGGCTCAACCATGGACCCACTGCGGTAAGGGTTGTCTCTTTAAAAAAAGGACCAGTATATGCGCATAATTGGAGAAGTGGAGAAGCACTCCTCGGAGAGGGGTGAGGGAGGAAACCCCCTCCCCGACCTTGCCAGAAATGGCTTGGCACAATCACACACGTCTTCTGCTTATGAGCAACCCCAGGGCATTCAGACAGCAGCTGATTATGCGACCTACATCCTATTCAGGGGGATGACTCCAGGAAAATCCAGGTAGCTTTTTAATGCAGATAGGAGGCATCTGGAGGCAGAGTGAGAACAGGTGCAGCTCGGAGGGCAGATGTGCTTGTGTGATCATGCACTTTTAATCCGAATGTGAGGCAGGGCTAGGTCGGGGCAAATTTCCTGTGTGAAACCACCCATTGAAATCTTTCTCAATCTCTTCTGTCTTCAGTGAAACCAAGACATGGCTCATTATATGGGCTCTGCTGCCCATAAATAGTACTCATCCTTCCTTCTCCTCATCCCAACTCTCAGCTTTCACAGGAAATTTTCAAAACTTTCTGCTTCTACTACATAAATGGAATTTTAATACCAAATTGCTGTGCCCTCCCTTTTGCCTAATGGGATAAGCACAACCCAAGACGTGTTGGGCATTAGGGATGATATTAAATTCCTTATGTCTACTGTTTCAGCAGATGCCCCATCCTTGGGCAGAATGAATCCATGATGCAGAAGTTTCATACCAATTCTTTCCCTATCCATAACTTGTACACTTTCTTCAATGTTCAATAAAACAGGATAATATTATTCATATAAATGACTTAAATTACAGTTATAAATAACAATAACTTGTGTTTCAAAGTCATATGAATCAGTGGTGCCAGAATCTGGAATGGAAGTCCAGGGCCCAAATTCACCAGATATCAACACAGTCCCCCCATAAGAAACATACTGTATTTTTCCTTTGAAGGATGCATCACCATCTAAAGAGGGAGGGGATCAGGCCATTACATGCAGCATCTAAAATTTGCTAACTGCAGTATCATATATAATACCAGGAAGTCTGCAATCCTGGCATCTGAAATCAGAAAACAAAAATCTTGACAAAACGTAAAAGCCTGAGGACAAAATGAACTAGGGAACATTCACTCATTCTTAACCTTTGTTTCAGCATGTTTCCTTAGATGAGGGCTGTCAAATTTGCCACCCTGAACTATATGTGATGTGTCAACCATGTAGGGAAGGAGGCCATGACTCAGACAAAGAACATCAACTTGGCATGCAGAGTGTCCCAGGTTTGATCCCCAGCATCTCCATTTAAAGATTCTGGCAGTAGATGATGTGATAAACCTCTGCCCCAGACCCTGGAGAGTCTGAGCAGACAACACTGACTATGACGGACCAAAGGTCTGATTTAATATAAAACAGCTTCCTGAGTACTAAAGGCCATCAGAGATCATCACATAGAGAATGAGTTTCTTCTGTGTTTTGTTTCTTTGCTAAATAAGTTTTCAACCAGGGTTAAATCAATAGACTTTGGGATAATTTAATGAAAAAACAGACACAAATGATACATTTTTTTTCCTCGCCCTTTTTTTCCCAGAGAAATTAGTTTGCATGGTGCTTTATCTTATTTAAGCTCAAGAGATACCCCAGAATCTTCATTAATGTGGAACGCTAAACAGTGCAATGCACAAATACATTTAAATAACATTGTTAAATCAAGTATAGACATCGATACCTGTTAGCATTCCTTTAACTGTGCTCTTCTTCAAGCTAATGGAAAACTTGCAGCAGTTCTTAATGCCCCCAGTGCTATTGATTACCAAGTACTATAATTTACAGCTTGGGAAGGGGGGAGGGGGGCTCTTTTTATGCAAACATTGAAAAGCTTATATTTTTTTCCCCAGCCCCTCCTAAAGCTATGCAAAAATAATAATTGTAAGTGAACAAAAATACAAGCCTACTGAGATGCCACCTTCCCAGCACTTCATTAAAACAATGTAATCTATAATGAAGCTAGAAGAAATTCCAGGGAACATTTTCTGAGAGCAGCACTTATTTTGTTAATTCAGCTTGATAACAAAAGGGTGGGTTTTTAAGCATAGTAATTGTACATCTGCTTTTGGAGGCAGGTGAAAAACTTTTTTTGCCTCAGCAGCGGGGGACATTTAACAGTATAACTCCTGAATTCATAATTACAGTGTAGGACTATGCCAATTTCTTAATGAATTCATGTTCCTGAAAAGGTATTCTGGAGTTTGATGGTGGTGGGGAGCCATCTATTGTGTTGCATCTGTTCATGAAAGACCACCTAGGTAAACCTCCTTTATCTGGTCCATTGTTAAGCTTCCTTGTGCATTATCTATAGGATCTGAGGCTAAAGTCTCGCCACAGGCTTAAACAGGCAGCCGAGCCGACCCTCTCCCGGTTCCTGCACTGGAGCAGTAACAACAGTTGGGGATGATTACAGGCCTGCTTTTTCCCTCACAAGCTAGGAAATGTTTCTATGAAACCTGAAGGTATCAGTCGTGGCGGGAAGTGTGGTCAAATCATAGGCAGTTTAAGGTGACCCTGTAGGTCTTTCAAGAGATGAACTAATGTAGTTGGTCTCCTATCGAAGTACTAACCAGAGCCAATCCTGCTTAACTTCCATGATCTCATAAGACTGGGCTAGCCTGGGCCATCTGAGTCAGGGCATTGATACCAGTACTGAGCAGAAATGCCCCCACTCACATATCGTTGTGCTATCTTATTCACAGGCTGCAAAGCTGAGGTGATAATTTAACTAATGTTTAAAGGGTGGGATGCCAAGTAGTTTTAGTCTACTTATCAGTGGAATAAAACTTCACCAGAAGTCTTATGCAAGCTGTCCTCCACCTGCTTTCCAAGTTTGGCAAAGATTGGGTTTGGGCTGCCTGTGTTATAACTCCCCAAAGCAGGCACCTCCAGGAAAGCTCAGCTTTAGCTCTATGGCAAGGTTCAGTCCCAATGACAAAGTTGGTCCCTGAAGCCACAGCAAGGAGCACCTTTTCAGCTGGGAGAAATGTTTAAAAAAATGCCCCACTGTGAGAGGGGCAGGAAAGGAGTCCCTCAAAGCCTCCCCTAAATCAGCTATGCAGCAAACAATTATTCTTCTGCTCTCACGAAAACTGACTCTTCTCTCTTTGTGCTGCAAAGTGAAAGCAGCTAAGTCAGGGTGTGGTATTATACCTGCTCCCAAACTATTGACAACTGCTTTGGGTGTTTCTAGGGCTCTCCCAAGCATTGCCTAGGACTTGATGGAATCAGTGACAGGCTGTCTGGAGAACAAATCACAAAAATGAACCACCTCAACCTCCATGGAAAAAGGCAGTTCATTTTTGGGTTCAGAATGAAGCAACCAAACAAATTGGCTCAAAATGAACCATGAACTAGCCTAGTTCATGCTTGAACTGTGGTTTGTTTCTAAGTTTGTGCCAATCCCAAGTAGTTATTAAATGCAAGTTCTTAGAAAATAGCAACAAAGATGACTTTATCACTGGAAGGTAAATGTGGAACAGACAGGCCAGATATGGAACTGGCAAGAAATTGTTCCCCCCCCCCCCCCCGCCCCGCCAGTTGGAATGAAGAGGCTGACACAGTGTTGGATGAAAACCGGGCCGCTTTATTAAACATAACTTGAACGAGCAGGAATGGCAAGAGGTCTAGGCCTAACAGGACAAGCCCTAGGGTCAAACCCAGGACCCCATCTTGCCCTGGGAAGGCAAGCCACCCTGCCCCCAGCACAAGCCCAATATCATCTGGCTGGTGCTGAGCAGCCAGGCCCAAACTCCACCTCCACTTAGGCTGGCATCCAACCCACTGGAAGGATCCGCCCTGGTGAGGCTTTGTCGTGATCTGCACTCCCCGCATTGAGCCATAAAGTCCGTACAGACCACCGGCACCAACTGGTGCAGAGCCATAGGTGCTTCCCTAAAATACTGTAGCCAATACCTCATCCTGCCAAGCGACCAAACTAACAAGTCCTCCCCAAAACTCTACACTAACCGGCAGTACAAGGTAAGCAAAAAACAAATTCACTTAGGCCAATCCAGTGAAAATGAAAAAATTCCTACCTGGCCCCTAATAAGGCGACCGGTAAAACCTGTACTGCATAGGGTGGGCCGAGAGCCAAAAAGAACTGCATTGTTCGGGGTGGGGGTGGGGCTTTATAGCCCCGACGCCACGCCCCATCAGCTTCCCGTATGTCGGGGAGCTGAAGTCATCCTTCCCTCCTTCCGGGAGGGCAAAACCGGCCCCCAGCCAGAAAGCGGCGATGCCGTTCGGCTGGGAGGGGGCCGACTTCTTTAGTCTTCTGCATCAAATATGTGTAAAGTCATTGTCCAGTTTTAGTACTACCCACCAGATGGGGCTTCTTTAAAATAAGTAATTCTCCTTAAGAAGGTTCTCCTGAAGATTTAAGAGCACTAAAAGTCTATAGTTCTGGTGCTTTCTTATGGGGTGGTTTGAAAGTTGCACAGGCTCCAATGTATGACATATCCTTTTGCCAACAGCAGCCAATGGCAATACTACCCTTGTTAACTATAGTCACTCTGTGTGCTTGTTCACATATGCCGCTTTTGATATGTTAGAATTGCAATATCCATGGCTCCAGTGGCATTCACAGATGGAAACTTTGCAAGAGTGGAGTTTGTTGGTGCATTTGAACACACTGACTAAGTTGAGTCTGTTTCCAAATTATAATAGACCATGAAATGTTCATTCATGTTAATTGGTCCAAACCCTTACAGAATTACAGAAACAACTCATGTTTAAAAGTATAGCTAACCAGTAGCTTCTATGGCTAATACCAGGATCAGCCATCATGAATATACTTGAATATTTATTAATTTTTAGAGTTTTATCTGTTTTATCTGTTTTAATTGTCTATTCCCTCACATGTTTAAATATTGCTTATTGTTATGTGGGATCTATTGTTGGAAGCCGCCCTGAGCCATTCGTGGGAAGGGCGGGATATAAATTCTAAATAAATAAATGATTACCCAGAAAGAGATGTTTCAAGGACACCACTGAAATGTCACTATGATTCATTCATTCATTCTCTTAATTTATGATACACATTTCTCACTGATATTCAAGGTGGACTACAACATTTTAAAGAGAAAATGTGATGAAACAACATGACACGTAAACAGATAATGCAATGAAATTGCCTAGCATTTTCCACACATATTTAAACTTCAGTATTCCTTTTATAAAAATGAACTTTTAAAAGGTAAATTACATTTTAAACTCTTTCTTAGTTATTTTTGGCTTTCCTTTTCAGTAATAATTTAATTTTTTGTGTGCATTGCATGTCTGACTTTGGGAATATAATGATGTAAATTTGCAAATCACACTCCCCCCCCCCTTATAAATTTGCATAGAAATGTTTGTTTTCAAGTGACTTTGATAAAACTTTAATGAAATCCCAGCTATTAGATTCAGTACATTCCCTTCTGTAAAACCATGTCGACTTTGGGAACATGTGTTATGTTTACACTTTCAAGTTACGGCAGCCTATCAATTAGTAAACATGCTTGTGAAATTGCCCATTTAGAACAACATTTTTACACCATCTACAATCTTGTAAATCAGAATGCTGACAACAGGAAATGGCAGCTGTGGAATGAGAATATGATGAAAACCGCTGCAATCCTGAATTTTAATATAATATAAACCTTGTCAGCAATTTTGGGGAAATAGTAGGATTTTATCAGAGCAGCATGGATTATCTTCTTTAATGGTTCTCTTCTGATAAATTAGCTCTCTTGTCCCATTCCTATAGGATAAAGCTTTGTGTTAACATGACAACTAAAGAATACATGGTTGTGTAAACAAAATGGAATTAACTGATGTGCAAACATAGGGTTGGATTCTACCAGACTTTTCACTCATAAAAAAAAGAAAAAGGAGCCATTATAGACTACCAACAAGATTTTGGGGGGAGTCTGGACTCTTGTGGGCAGGTGAACATATGAAGCTAGGTGAACATATGAAGCTGCCTTATACTGAATCAGACCCTTGGTCCATCAAAGTCAGTATTGTCTTCTCAGACTAGCAGTGGGTCTCCAGGGTCTCAAGCTGAGGTTTTTCACACCTATTTGCCTGGACCCTTTTTTGGAGATGCCAGGGATTGAACCTGGGACCTTCTGCTTCCCAAGCAGATGCTCTACCCCTGAGCCACCATCCCTCCTTGTGGAACAAGGCCTGCAGGGATAAGGGGATTCAGGCAAAATCAGGCAGAAAATCTGGTAGGATCCAACCCCTGATGATAACTCTAAACAATGGAGATTCAAAAAAACCATGTAATTACATGCCAGTGTTCACATTATTTTGCACTGCAGACAAGCATCAATTTTAATGCTGTTAGAAGCAATAAAATTCCTATATGACTTGCAAGGTTTTCACTTCACAACTACAGTGCTAAATCTTGGAAATAACTACCACCGCATATTCTCATGGCACAGTCCTTTTGATTTTAATGGGTCTCTTCAGCTAGGCCCTGCCCATGTGGATTCTCTCAGTTACCTTGAAAGGACCAGTAGATTCTTGATGTAAAATTACAGCAATTTTCACAAAGTATGAGCTCCGGAGACTGTCTGGTGACTTCTGAATTATAAGCAGGCACCAGCTGAAGGTCTCAATATACTCAGCAAATATCCATCATGTGTACTTTTTTTAGGGGTGGGGGGAGAGCACACAATTGCAAATCATCTTGGCAGCATGATTATTTGCTACTTTCATAGCTGCAAAGATAAAATATCAAAGGAGGCATTTTGATCTAACAAATGATATACTGGATTAGGGAGGGAACTGCTGAAGAGAATGGTGATGGTGTTTTCAATGTGTTTTAAGATAGTATGTGTACACCTAACATGGTCAGGGAAGGGTAATTTTCATCAAGCCACTGGAGCAATATTAATATAGGGCTAGCATTTGTCAAGGGTTCATAATTAATAAAAATGTTCAGTGTTCCCAGTTCTGTTCCCTTTTTATTACTTTGCAGAGTGTTCCACTTAGGCTGCGGAGAACATCCTCAGTGGCGTTGCAGCCAAGAACGAAACGTCTGGAAGAAAAACTTTCTCCAGTAGAACACGGCACTTGAGCCCGAAAGATTCTACAAACCCTAATGATGTTACCAGCCATGAAAACCTGAAATCTTTGATTCTCAATAATGCAGACATTTTGTATGTGTCCATATCCCATAGATTACATGTTAGTTCTATGTATGCCACCTTTGTTCATCTCTTATTTTTAAAACCTCTCTTACTTTGAAAACCTTTGATGGCACTTTCCACCACCACTAATACAGGTAGGTAGAACATTCAGATTATTTTGTTTACTTAAAAATCTCTCCCCCGACCCAGTATTCAAGACTTTTAGAATATTTAAGCCACATTGATGATGGACTCCAAAACAGATACATGTGAGTGAAGTTTAAAGAATGCTCCCAAGCAGATAAAATGATGTCAGACTTTTTCAGGTCCATGCATCTAAAAATAAGAATGTCTTATTGCACAGTATTTCTTAATTTTTCTCAAATACTACAATCCTCCTTAAAATTAAGTCTCTGATAGTTAGATACAACCTGTTCTTCTGCTGATGAATAAGGAAGGAAGGGTCTGTGTTGTCTGCCCAAATTAGTTATTCTGGGGATTTTGGGATTGCATAAACAAAAGTCATTGGCGGGGTGGGGGGGGGGGGTCCAGTAATGGGTGGGGGGCTGAGTATGATTGAGTGAAAAACTCTGCTTGGATTCATTCCAACTTACTGCATCCAATAAAAACAGCACCAAATTTAACTGCAGGCTTCCATTTCAAAAGTCATCATGATGTTGTGCTAACAGATTACAGGAAGAATATGTAGGGGTTGCAGCTGACATACATTTCCTTTTCTGGACATTGTTGAAATGTATTGTGAACATGCAACTTCTGGAGACATGACAGCCCAAACTGATCTCTATTCTTTCTAGGGACTCTTGAGACACTGCCCTGGAGCAAAAATAAAACAAAAACTGAAGAGAGGAAATTTTCAGTTACCAATAGCCAAAGAGAGTTTCAGAGGGTGGCCATGTTGGTCTACAGTTGACAATCTAGATTTGAGTCCAAAAGCACCATAGAGACCAACAAGATTTTCAGATTTGAGAAAATTTGAGAAAGTGAGCAAGCATGTAAGCAGCGGTGACCCAGTAGACATTATACATCTGGAGTTTCAATAGGCTTTTGACAAGGTACCACAGCAAAGACTCCTGAGTAAACTTAGCAGTCATGGGATAAGAGGATGGTTTCACTTATGGATTAAAAACTGGTTAAATGGCAGGAAGCAAAGGGTAGGAATCAGAGGACAGCTCGCACTATGGTAGAAAGTAAGCAGTGGCATCCCTCTCTCTCTCGGCTTGACTTCGCGAACGAAGATTTAAGAAGGGTGCAGTAGTCCACGTCTGCTGCAGGCTTGCTGGTGGCTGACAAGACCAATGCAGGACAGGCAGATCCGGCCACAGTGGCTGCAGGGAAAAGTCTGATTTGGGGTTGGTGCTGTAGTAGTGCGATTCTTCCTCAATCTCCTTTTGTCCTCAAGACCAGCTATGCGTGCGTTCTCAAAGGAAGAGACAGCCTGGTGGATGGTGTGCCTCCATGCTTTGCGATCTGAGGCTAGGTCAGACCACTGGTGATGGTTGATGCGACAGGTGCCAAGGGATTTCTTCAAGGAGTCCTTGTACCTCTTCTTTGGTGCCCCTCTATTTCGATGGCCGGTGGAAAGTTCGCCATACAGAGCAATCTTGGGAAGGCGGTGGTTTTCCATCCTAGAAATATGCCCTGCCCAGCGCAGCTGCGTCTTCAACAGCAGTGCTTCGATGCTTGTAACCTCCGCCCTCTTGAGGACTTCAGTGTTGGTCACAAAGTCACTCCAGTGGATGTTGAGGATGGTGCGAAGGCAGCGCTGATGAAAGCGCTCAAGGAGTCGCAGGTGATGACGGTATAAAACCCACGATTCGGAGCCGTAGATGAGGGTTGTCATCACAACCGCTTTGTAAACATTGATCTTTGTGCCTTTTTTCAGATGCTTGTTGCTCCACACTCTTTTGTGCAATCGGCCAAATGCACGGTTTGCCTTTGCCAGCCTGGGACCGGTATTAGGGCTGGCACTATTACATTTATTCATCAGTGCTCTGAAACTAGAGGTGAGTAGTAGAGTGACCAAGTTTGCAGATGACAACAAATTATTCAGGATGGTGAGAACCAAAACCAATTGTGAAGAGCTCCAAAAGGACCTCCACAAATTAGGTGAGTGGGTGACAATGTGGCAAATGAAGTTCAGTGCTGGTAAGCGTAAGGTGATGCACACTGAGACAAAAAATCCCAACTGTAAGCATAGACTAATGGAGTATGAATTTGCTGAGACTGAGGGTAAAAAGTTCTTGGGGCTGTAGTGGATAGCTCCAGGGCTTTTTTGTAGCAGGAACTCATTTGCATATCAGGCCATGCCCCCCTGATGTAGCCAATCCCCCTGGAGCTTACAGTAGGCCCTGCACTGAGCCCTGTAAACTCCAAGAGTTTCTGCTACAAAAAAAGCCCTGGATAGCTCAATGAAAGTGTCAACTCAGTGCACTGTGGTGGTGAAAAAGGCAAATTCTGTAGATGTGATCACACAAGAGATTTCGCCTGACTTAGCCACACTTCCCCTCTGGATTTGATGTGCATGATCATGTGTGCACGTGTGCCCCCCAAGTCCAGTCCATATTTATTTCATTTTAAAATGGGCTGCAACCAGATTAAATAGCTACCAGGAACTTCTGGGAATTAAATCTCTAAAATGCATGCAGGGCACGTTTCCCAGCTGTTTGAATGGCTGGGGTGTGTGATGCACCCACCTCACATCCACAGGAGCATTTGAATGTTCCTTTTGTGTGTGTGCAGCTTCCCCCAGAAGCAGGCTGGTGGCTGTGTGATTGCTGTGGCATGCATCAAAGAGAACCAGCTTTTTCGAAGCTGGGATACTGCTATACCAAATTCCTAGCATGATCTCACTCTATGTTAGAGATTATTAGGAAAGGGATTGAGAATAAAATAACCTATACTGTAATGCCCCTACATAGATCTATGGTGTAGTCTCTTTTGGAATACTGTATACTGGTCACTGTATCTCCAAAAGGACATTGAAGAGCTGGAAAAAGTACATATGAAGGCAACCAAGATGATTCGGGGGTTGAAGCACCTTCACAATGAGGAAAGTCTGAAAAATCTTGGACTTTTCAGTTGAAAGGCAGATTGTTAAAAGAATAAACAATAATAATATTTCACTTTTTTATAGGAAATGCACCTCTTAGGTGTCTTTGCACCTAATGATGAACATATGAAGCTGCCTTATACTGAATCAGACCTTTGGTCCATCAAAGTCAGTATTGTCTTCTCAGACTGGCAGCGGCTCTCCAGGGTCTCAAGCTGAGGTTTTTCACACCTATTTGCCTGGACCCTTTTTTGGAGATGCCAGGGATTGAACCTGGGACCTTCTGCTTCCCAAGCAGATGCTCTACCACTGAGCCACCGTCCCTCCCCCGTGATGGCAGACCATTAGATGCAGCCATCTTGCTTTGCACTTGTACATTCTTGCAGTTCCCTCCTAATAACTTCTTACCCTCCTATGTTATGCATTTGTAAAATAACATTTTTATATAGTTCCTGCACAGCTAAAACAAGATTTTTTTAAAATCTTTTTTTTTTTAAATCACAAAAAAAAAAAATCACAGTGCCTGCACTGAAAACTAAAATAAAAAGTAGTTAAATTATCCTGGTTGAGAATAAATTCACACAAACATTCTTACACTGTCTCATGGAAGTTGTAGTTACTCTTCTGGGGAGACATATTTCCAAGACAACCTCTGGTGCCATGAGGAAAAGCTGCTTTGATTGCCTGCTGAAGATTTGCACCTTTAAAATACAGCAGGATGACTTTCCTAGTCTTCCTCCAATGGTGCCATAAGATTAGCTGCGCACTCAAAATAAGTGTAATTTTTTGTTTTTGTTTTGCATGTGGTGCAGCATAATGAGGAGGAAGGGGTGGGCGTGATTCTATGTTCAACAAATAAGCCACTGCAATACCTCAGTTGCCCTGAGCTGGATGGCCCAGGCAAGCCTGACATCAGATCTCAGAAGCTAAGCAGGGTAGGCCCCTGTTAATACTTGGATGGGAGACCACCAAGGGAAGTTCAAAATCACTACACAGAGGCAGGCAATGGAAAATCATTTCTGTTCATCTCTTGCCTTGAAAATCCTGCAGGGTCACCATAACTCAGCTGCAACGATGGTATTTTCCACCACCAGCGACCCAGTTATGAATCTTGTTGTTATATCCTCTATATTTCAGATGAGGCTGCAGACATCTGATATGATCTGCTCCTCATGCTGTACTTTGCCCCAGACCTGTTCTTTTTGTTTTTTGGCTGTTTGTCTGTTTACATGTGTTACACACCTATGGCTAAAGTTGATTATCAGAATGTGTTGCACAGGTCCAAGAACTACCACCATCTTGTCTTAATTATTATTTGTTGTTTTTTTATTATACATTGTTGATAATTTTATGTATATGTATCTATGTTGTATATGTATATGTATCAATATTGTAACCCACCCTGAGCCTGCCTTGGTGGGATGGGCAGGGTAGAAATTCTAGAAACAAACAAACAAATCCTTTCTTCTCTGCTGGCTGAAATGATTTAGTTGGTGGAGAGTACAACTGCACCTGCATTTAGATATTTATGTCTCTTTTTAAGAATGTAATAACATAAGAGAAGCCATGTTGGATCAGGCCAATGGCCCATCCAGACCAACACTCTGTGTCACACAGTGGCCAAAGCTCAGGTGCCATCAGGAGGTCCATCAGTGGAAGCCCTCCCACTGTTGCCCCCCCCCCAAAAAAGCACCAAGAATACAGAGCTCCAAACAGACAATTCCATCTATACCTTGTGGCTAATAGCCACTGATGGATCTCTGCTCTTCTTCCCAGTGGAGGTTCAGTGCAGTTTATATCATCCTCTCCTCCTCCATTTTATTCTCAGAACCCGTTCCCCCCCATGAGGTAGGTTTGGTTGAGAGCGAGTCATTGACATAAGTTCTTCAAACAAGCTCCCATAGTAGACTGGGGATGCAAACCTGGGTCAACTAGATTTTAGGCCAACACTCTAACTGTTGGAAATTTTGTGAGGGAAATTATTTAAACTTTCTCAGATAGCTCAATGGACCGCCGGATCACAAGAGAGATCTTTAATATTGAAAAATATATTTCATTTCTAAAGGGGAAGGGACATTGGGATGAAAATAATAACACTATAGATTACATTCTCTAAGCTATCACTAACAAGTTAGATAAAAATATGGAGCAGAGGTCCATCAGTGGCTATTAGCCACAGTGTGTGTGTGTGTGTGTGTGTGTGTGTGTGTGTGTATATATATATATATATTTGGCCGCTGTGTGACACAGAATGTTGGACTGGATGGGCCATTGGCCTGATCTAACATGGCTTCTCTTATGTTCTTATGTTAAGTTGTTAGTCAGTCAGCTCATTCCAGATCCTAACACAGAACTGCCAACTGCTCTTCTTTAACCATCGTTTTTCAAGCCTCTGTTTAACATTCCATCAGCTCTAGTCTGATTGACAGGTAAACATATCTAATACTATAATGACTGAACTTTAGACATTGCCTAGACATACAATATAAATATTCAAAATTTCAACACTAACAACTACACCATGTTGTAAGCCAAAATGCCCTCAAAACGAGGTTGGAAAATTGATAGGTGGGCACCTGGCTTAAAAAGGATCTTGAATCTATGTATACAGGATACACGTCCAGAAATCATTGCTTAAAATTGCCAGGGACACTAATTAAGTAAAACAATTAAAAAATTATTGTAGAAAAATATAGAACACACATACAAGATAATAAACTCATAAAACATACATACAGTCCTAAGAAAAATAGAGAGAGAGATGCAGAGACAGCATAAGGATGGACAAACAGGGTGATAATTACCGATCGTAGTCTTCAAGGAGGGCTCCAATGGCGACGAATGAGGACTAGGGGGAGGGGACCCTCAACTGATCAGGAATCGGGGATGTATCTGGACAGCGGAACTGTAGTACTGCTAGATGCACACCTGTGTGGAGCTGGGTCACAGGTTATAAGGACTACCTTGAGCCCTTAGGGGATGGGAGGTACAGGGGTGGATGACAGTGGTCAGCTGGTACATGACCTCAGAAAAAGGGGAGGCTCTGCAATGACCATAAGGGCTGGACTTATGCAGTAGCCAATAGCCAGTTAATCGGCGGTCCCTGATTGGATGCTCATAGCTAGCCAATGAGCAGACTTGGCCTTAGTTACCTGATTGGACTTCCAGGTAACAATGGGCCTAGGAGGAGGCTCCAGGATTATCATTATGGGAAAGAATGGGGAAAAAAATTTAAGGTGGGGGTGTACTTAAGTCTATCAAACTTATCTAAAAAGGTGACAATAGATTGCCAAATTGCTACCTAGGTAACACCTGGTCTTTACAAAGAAACTTGGCTCTGGGTGAAGATGTTCTTCCTCCTCTTCGATCTTCTATTGGCACCAGTCTTTGTCTTGGGTTCCGTTGGACAAAGGCTTAGGCGGTCTGACAGGATCCACGTCTAAGATAAGCTTGATGGCTTTATGCATAGGTGACATCTGTTGAGTACATGAGCCTCCCGCTTCGCTGTTATGGAGTCTGGCACTGCAGGAAGATAGCTGCTGGTGGTGTTAGCCTCTTAAGATGGATTCTATGGTCAAGGCTGGAAACTGTTTGCCTGGACAGTTCCTGGTGGTGCACCTTCTTCCGCTGCTATGGCCGAGATGGGGATTGCATGGAGCGACTGGAAATCATCTGTTCTCCTGGTTAGCACTCCTCAAGAGACATGGAGTGCTGCTGCAACGTTGTGGTTGTTAGTACTCATAAGTCCCTTCCAGTTTGGTAGACAAAACCCATGTCCTCCTGGCAGATATGTGTGAGTCGCCAGGCACCCTGGCAACCAAGCGGGTGACTACAATGTTCTGGAATTAGGGGTATTTTTCTCACAATGTTCTAGTTTATTTACCAAGGCACAGCAGGCCATGTTCTCCTTTGTTCTCCAGAGCATAGGCATCTACTGTGCGGATGCAAAGCCACACAATACATTACGTGAGTTAAAATTTCAAGCAGCTCACATACAAAAGAAGGTTTGATAATGGTAGACCTGGCTGGAGATCGTGCTGCCATCAAAGTTCTCAGCATCCCCGCCTGTTTCTTGAGATTCCATCAGGACCATTGGGGACTGGCCTTACAGCAAAAGCAGCATTTACTACATGCCATGATTCTGAACCCTGCTTGACAAGGCAAAAGAACGTGTGTCTACATCAAGAATAGCAATGCCTTCACTGTACCACTTTCATCTCTGTTAAAAGAGACCATCTGTCTCCAGTCCCAGTCCAAGGGAGCAGTATGCATCTTATTTAGTGTATCCATAGGACCCAACAGAAGGTATAATAAAAGGACTACTTGTGTCAAAATATCGGGGGGAATATGACTTTGAAATGAATATTGAAAGGTTCAGCTTCTCTTACCCCAGGAGAGAAAGTCTTTCATAGCCACGCTCTCTATTTAAGGATGACTCCCTGCCAACAGCTTTCCAAAAACAAACTATCGCTGGTTGATTCACTCTCATCATAGGCTATTAAAAGTTATTTTCAACACAAACAGCAACACCCTTTACCGATGCAACTTCATAATGTGCTTCCTTTTATATAAATGCTGTCATATGCATGGCAGCGAAATTAGTAATATCCTTTAATGTGCAATTAATACTACAATTATAATTGGAACCCTCATTTCTAACAATACAGCCCAGCGATGCACCAAAGGTCTGCTCATTTTCATCATATCATGCATTAAAGGGGGGGGGGAGTAATCCATAGAAATATGTGGTCACAAATGTCCATTCTTGCTTCTCCCCCCTCCTGACTCTTAACTAATCTGTTTTTATGTTCCATTTTCAATGCAACTGCTGTTCATAATTAGCTCAGCAGAACAAAATAATTGAAAGGTCATTCCAAATATCTGGAAATGGAAACAATGATCTAAAGCATTTTTTATTAAAAAAAAAATACAGGTAAGCTAAAATCAAGCAGGTGCAAAAAAAAAAAAAAGGAATACAGGAATTACTAGAGAGGGTCTTGGAAACCTAGAGCAAAAATAAAGCATTGGTAGAAGTTTAAATCAGAGAGGTAAAAGTTTTGTCTTCTTAAAAAGCTTTCTGCCCCCCCCCCCGCCCCTTTTCCCTTTTTTAAAAAAAGGTTAGCTACATCTGCCAAGCTAACAATGTAGCTCCACATGGAATTCAGTCTCACTGCCGGCTGTCATTCAGATGCATCTAGCATGCTCAAATCTTCAAGCAAAGGGCTGAGATGATGTTAACCTCTTGGTCTTTTCTTCCCTAGTCTATGTCTTTTTTTCTTTTTTTTTATAAAGGCTAGAAGCCAATACTTGTGACTGGCCACTGAAGAATTTGGTACCATTCCTGAAGCACAGTTCACTTTGCTTGTTTGGCATCTGTTGTTTGGTGATAGATCAGTGAAGCAAAAAAAGAAGGTTTTGTGTGTGTGTGTGTGTGTAAATGGATCATGTCTTTCATTCTTTTGCCTTTGTTCTGTATTTCTTGGCAGACCTCCGGGATTCATTTAGCTGTAATCATTTGTTATGAAGGGGCAAAACGTCTTTCAGACAGTCATGATGGAGTCACCTTTGAATGAGTGCAAATGGATCAAAATCATTTGCCAATCTGCACTCCCAGGATTAGTCTCAATAAACTGGTATGTACTCCAGGAACCTGACTGGAATGTGAAGAGCATCCATTAATAACAAATAAGCATTCTGTGCTTCTTTTCCATTTGGAAGAAAAGGACAGATTTAGGGCAGATTAATTGGCTTGCCTTCTGTTATCCTCCCCCTGTAGTACAAATCATCTAGTCCAGTGCTATACCTGAGTATTCACATTTGAGATTCAGTATTCATAATCTCAAGACTTTTTTGAACTCCTTTGCATATTAGGCCACACACCCCTGATGTAGCCAATCCTCCTGGAGCTTACAGTACACCCTGCACTAAGGGCCCAGGAAACTCTTGGACAATTGGCTACATCTAGGCTTGCTGATCCCCAGGTCCCAGTGGGGGTTCTTCCGCTTTCCCAGACTCCTTCCCACCCCCAGTCAGCTGGCCGGCGGGGGGAAGCCCTGCCCCCAGAGGACCATGTGCCTTTGCACCTCCGGAGGCTTCAGTCTCCAATTGAAAGGCTTCCTCTTGGGATGGTGTGTCTGTGTTGCTGTGAAGAAGTTGGCAGCAACTCATGAGTAGAGAGTCCAATCCCCTTCAGAGTCACCAGAAACGGGGTGGTGGGGAGGGAAAGAGGAGGGAAATGTCTGCTGAGCACTTCATTATTCCCTGTATGGAGATTGATTCTCATAGGGTATAATGGGGAATTGATCTGGAGGTTTCGGGGGCTCTGGGGGAGCTGTTTTTTGAGGTAGAGGCACCAAATTTTCAGTATAGTATCTAGTGCCTCTCCCCAAAGTACTCCCCAAGTTTCAAAACGATTGGACCAGAGGGTCCAATTCTATGAGCCCCAAAAGAAGGTGCCCCTATCCTTCATTATTTCCTATGGAAGGAAGACATATAATAATAATAATAATAATAATAATAATAATAATAATAATAATAATAATAATAATAATAATAATAATAATAATAATAATAATAATACTTTTTATTTGTATCCCGCCCTCCCTGCCAGGGCAGGCTCAGGGCGGCTCACAACATAAAAATACAATATACATCAACAGTTATGCTTATAAAATCATCATTAAAACAATTTACAAGTTATATTAAAATTAACATGGTGCTATAAACGTTAAATCTTCAGTAAGGTTCAGTAGCTAAAAACATATCCAGCGGCACTTTCTTGGCTTGGCATTAGTTGAAGGCTATTTTGAAGAGGTAGGTCTTACAGGCCCTGCGGAATTGATCTAAACATCGTAGGGCCCGCACCTCTTCTGGGAGTTGATTCCACAGCAGTGGAGCTGCAATGGAGAAGGCCCGATCCCGGGTTGTCTTCAATCTGGCCTCCCTTGGCCCAGGGATATTCAGCTGGTTCTTTCCAGCTGACCTCAGCACTCTCTGGGGCTCGTATGGGGAGAGACGGTCCCTCAGGTAGGCAGGTCCTTGGCCATTTAAAAAGGTGTGCTGTCCCTTTAAATGTGATGACCAGAACTCTCTTGGAGCTCAATTATGCTTGTCACACCCTTGTTCCCGGCTCCACCCCAATGTCTCCTGGCTCCACCCCCAAAGTCCCCAGATATTTCTTGAATTGGACTTGGCAACCCTAGCTACATCAGGAGGGTGTGGCCTAATATCCAAAGGAGTTCCTGCTACAAAAAAGCCCTGCATAATCTAATACAAAATTGATGCTGTATAAATACAGCTCACAGGAAGTAGAGAACATTTCCAGTTTCTCATTGTTGCTTTGATCTGGAAATCATTTTGTAAAAAAATTACTGCTTTGTTTGAACTGTTTTAATTGTTTTCATGCTATTTTTAATAGTTTTCATGCTATTTTGCTATTATATATATATATATATATATATATATATATAAAACGCAAATATTATTCTGTATATATTATTCAGTCTTGTTTCAGCATTTTTTTTTAAGAAACAGCATTATCATTATGCCTGGAAATGATATGCATTGAACATATAAATTACATATAAAAACCATACCAAATACATTTATAATACAAAGAAATCTACAAAACACACACACACACACAAACCACAAAAGGCAAAGTTAGAAGAATATACAGGGAAAGTATAAATTAATTTAAAAAAAAAAAGAATTCAGAAAATTTACTCATCACTTCCCCCCCCCCAAAGCAAATCTGTACTTTTGTGGCACATGCCTACTTTTTTCCAGATTCATACATCTAAATGCATTAATTTCAGGGGGGGGGGGCGTTAAAAGCAGGAATGCACAGGAACACAGTTCCAGCTGACTTGGCCGTAAGGATTGTGGCCTAATATGCAAATGAGTCCCTGCTGGGCTTTTTCTACAAAAAACCCCCAACCCTGATTAATTTATTTAGATAATTTATATGATGTCTCTTCCGAGACTTGCTGGGGGGGGTGTCAATACAAAAACAACAATATAATATTAGTATTAAAAGAAGCATTTTAATCCAGCAGCCTAAAATGGTATCCATAAATCAGTCATCAGTCTGGAAACAAGCCATATAAAAAGCTTTTAAAGATAAAAACCCTCTGTTAAAAACCTGAATAAAAAGGAATGTTTTGGCCTAATAACTAAGGGACACTAAGAGAGGGGCAAGGAGAACCTAGATGGTGAGGTATTATTGGTGAGGTGATAGTGAACTTGAGGTGACAAAGGTGAGGTACAACCTTATAAAGTGCTCTGTATCTGATTGCTACTTGCCTAGGACAGTACAAGAGGAGGCAGTCCTTCAAGTGCCTCCAACCCAAATATAAATAGTAGCTTCCCCCTTATGTGAGACAGAGTTCCTATGGAACATCCAAAATAAAGTGGAGAGTTTCTGTATCAGCATTTCAGATTTCGACAGGCTGGAACTGACAGGGTCCTCTCCAAATGACCCACCATAGTATGTGTGAAGGATGAGAGACATTTAGAGGCAGTTGTACAGACTATAAAGGGATAAGTTGTGAGACTGAGCTTTTCCGTAGATACTGTTGGCTATGGTTGGAACATCCCTGGGATGAAGATGTTCCTTGGGCAGGACTAATAGTTGTGCTATCCATTCTAGTACTCTCTCTCTCTCTCTCTGCACCACTGAATATGCTATTGCAGCAACACATCAAAACAACAAGGAATTTCCACAAATGTTCATAGAAGAAATCAAAATACATAGTAACCATTTAAAATATCTCAAAATGAAAACTGTGAAAATACACCTTCAATCCAATAGATAATGACTTAGAGTGGAGCTGTTAATATGCAGGCCACTATGCTTACATCAGCGTGCCTTGTCTTTATCTGTAAAAAGGTGGCAACAAACCTTGCCATTTTGAAGGAACAATTTGTCCTTGTTTGGGTATCCCCCACATACTTACCAAGGCCAGAAGATAACAAGAGGAACTACCTGCCCCCCAGTGGGTCTAGCAATGTCGTTCTGCTGCTGCTGTGTCCCTGGGAGAAGGTGGTGGATCACCCTGGACCAGCAACAGTGTTCAAAAGACCAGTAGTGCCACTACAGTTGAGAGGCTCTTTTAAGAAGCCATGCCTAGTAGCTAGGCCTGTTGCCAGCTGGTCACTAGGCCTAGGAGATGACCGGGGAAATTCTCACACATCCCCATCTCAAATTCCATGGGAATATGCATCCCCCACCCCTTAGGTTTTCCCTGGGACTTTCTGGATGGGTGGGGTTGCAGTACCTCCTTCAAAAGCAGACCGATTCCTCACTAGCAGTTGCTCTGCCCCCGGGGCTTCTGTTTCCCCAGCTCAAGTGATCAATTCTCCAGCAGTTGCTACACAGGCACATTTTGATCTGTGACTCCCTCCAATTTCCCTCTTGGATTCTGGATCTCATTTTTTAGAGATATAGAAGCTGTGAGTTAAATTGGAAGGAGCCATAGATCAAAAAGCACCCACACAGCTACTGGTAGTGAATTGATTGCTTGAGCCAGGGAAAGCAGAAGCCTGGGGACAGAGCAACTGCTAGTGAGGAATTGGTTGCAGTGTCACCTAAAGGCCGAGGACATGCCAGATCTCTCTGCTAGACTGTGGAAAAGTGCAGCATGGGGTAGAAAGGTTACAGGGTGACTTTAATCCCTTCTCCCAGCACTAAGACCACAAAGAGTGTAAGCCCTGCGTCTCCCAGTACTGAGGCCACAATGATCTTCTACCAAGTTCTGGAGTCCAACCCAGCAGCTCCATCTTCTGACAGAATTTATCTCTAGTAGTTGTAATTGCTACTAGTAGTACTAGATCCAAGTGGGCAGCCGTATTGGTCTGAAGCAGTTGAACAAAGCAGGAGTCAAGTTCACCTTTAAGAGCAACCAAGCTCTTGACTCCAGCTTTGTTCTACTAGTAGTACTAGTTTACCCTGATCTGACCCTCCAGGGAAATGAGATATAATGGTTCTCAGTGTCAACTCAGAATGTGCCATGGGACAAAACTTCAATGAACCTGTAATCACAGGAGTGGGTTCTTTTATTATAAGGGTCTCATTGAAGTAGACTTCTAAAACTGTAAGCAGTAGGATATCTAGGCGTGCCTTAGCAAAAGCTTTTCTCTACTCATAATTCATTATATCAGTAAAGTACGCTGGAAGAGTCTGGGGAGAAGAAAGTAACAGACAGCAAAGGAGGGTTTTTCTCAGGGTGCCTACTAATCCAACATCAGTTTGAACACTTCAATTCTAACAAGCTTTCTTTTACTAAAAGTTTGGCTTCATGTAAGCCAAGGCTCCTCAAGTATTCTTCTGAGAATCGATGGCTCACCACTAATCTCAATCTACTTCCACTACAAAGTTGTCATAAGAACCTAGCAGTCTTACTCTCTTCAAAAGGAAATTAAGCTTTGCAGCACTGTCCCTCGGACTTCTCCCCATTAGGCAAAGTGGCTTTAGAAAGTGCCAATTTAGAAATGGTTCTATATCACATTTTATTCTTTAACATTCAGGAAGAGGCTATTATTCAGCAAAAGGAAATGTGTCCAGTTTAAGAGAGATACTTTGAAATCCTTGTTTTGTTAGAAAAGTATGCCTCTTGAATATGGGGAATAAATTATCGGTAGGATGATTCAGGGATCTAACGTAAATCTCCTCATTCTGATGGTAATCAGTGGTTTAACATTGGTAATTGGGCAGAAAAGTTCATATGTTCACATAAAAGTACTTTCCAATATGAAAGAAAGGGGGGAAAATAAGCGTAGGCATTGTGCAATGTGAATTGTCCGTAGAGAATATCAGTCCATTCCGAAAGCCTTTTTGTATTCTTGCTGAATGTATTATAAGTTCTTAAATGTTTGAGCACGTTGCTTGAACTGCAGCAGAGCAATCCTAAAAAGAGTCACATTCTTCTGAGTCCATTGACTTCAATGAACTTACAAGGGTGCAACTCTGTTTAGGATTGCACTGGTGATTTGGTTTTCTAACTCCTATATGGGTTGTTTGCCATAATGTAAGCAACTGCAGTAATTTTTTGTGTTAGTATTTGGCATGTGATTGCAGATATGACTGCATTATTTACAAAGCGATTTCATTGTTAGAATGAATATGATGTTCCATTACTACATACACAGTCTACGTTTCAATTCACAGAAGATTTTGAAAAATAAATGGAAGAGAATAAACCAAAGTCTTAATCCAGAAAGGTATACATTAAAGGAAAAGGGTCATTGAAAACTTCACTGTATATCAAAGGGAGAAATCCTAAACTGGTCCACTTAGACATTGCTATGTTGTTCAAAAGAGTTTACTCCCAGGGAGAAAGAAAGTTCTTAGGACTCCAGCCAAAATCACTTGCGCTGAGCTGCGAAGGAGAATGATGGGTCGGGACACTGGGAATATAATGAGAAGTGGTCCGAACTTGACTTCTACAACAGTCTATAACAGAAGTTCTAGCTGTTCTGCAAGTTGAAGGGGTCGGTGTTAATTGCCTCCCCAGTCGGAATAATGAGACAGACACAAAATTGGATTAAAGGGCCACTTTATTAACTTAACGGCAAGGGCAAAACGTGGGGACAGGTCAAGCCAGGGGTCATACCAGACCACCTCCTTGACCTGAAAATGGGTGAGCCCCCAAAGTCCTGGGTATGAGCCAACCCAGCGGCTCAGACCCAGCAGGCCCAGCAACATGATCGCTGCTCACCCAAGCTACACCATCCCGAAAGCCGTACAGCCTGGAATGTGGATACTCTCCATGTGACGGGATCCCCAGACTCCCTGGCGCTGACCTTGGGCCGTACAGCTTAATGGTCACCCAGGGCGGCCTTTCACCAAAAATGGTGTGATGCAACGGGAACTCACCAATCCCCAAAACATATTCCCAACAACAAACAGCCAGTGACCAACCTATTTAACAGCACTGCCGATCCAATTGCCATCACCCATTACCCACAGTACAGGGTAGGCAAAAACACCCCTCGACTCGCCAATTTGTCAGGGGGTGAAAAATTCCTACCCGGCCCCTTAAAAGGTGACCAGCCTTTACCTGTACTGCATGACGGGTGGGCGGGCAGGCCGAGAGTGATTTTCAACTGCGTGCTTGGGGGGTGGGGCTGGCCTTTTAAGGCTGCGCCTCACCCCCCACCCGGAAGTTCAGCTGTTCCACTGCCTCCATCCTGCCGGGGAGGCAATGGACTGTCCCCAGCCTCAGTGGACGATGGTCCGCTCGGCTGGGAAGGGGCCGAATTCTCAAAGTACTTAAATGTATCCAGGCCTTGAATTCAGCAGGAGCTCACAGGAGCACAGCTCCTAAACCTCCAGCCAGGGTCTGCATGGCGTACACAGATCCCAGGGCGTATGCAAATGAGATATGCTACTGAGCTCCTGCACCTTTTTTTCTACAAAATGACCCCTGAATGTATCCATGGGCAGGGAAGATGAGGACACTGGGCTACAGCTAGATTCCTTTGTGACATAAACATCACCTATCAGTTCAATTGCTGTGCAGGGGATAGGAGACACTTTGGTTGTGCTAGCTGGAGAGGAGAGGAGAGGAGAGGAGAGGAGAGGAGAGGAGAGGAGAGGAGAGGAGAGGAGAGGAGAGGAGAGGAGAGGAGAGGAGAGGAGAGGAGAGGAAAGGAAAGGAAAGGAAAGGAAAGGAAAGGAAAGGAAAGGAAAGGAAAGGAAAGGAAAGGAAAGGAAAGGAAAGGAAAGGAAAGGAAAGGAAAGGATTGATAATGCTAGAGTTTGGTTTTTAGAACATGCAGTTTCATCTCAACTGGCTTAAAATTTCTGAAATAGCTGTTGCATTTCTGTGTGGAGAAGAAATACTGTTTGTGCAGATCTTCCTTCCTTCCTTCCTTCCTTCCTTCCTTCCTTCCTTCCTTCCTTCCTTCCTTCCTTCCTTCCTTCCTTCCTTCCTTCCTTCCTTCCTTCCTTCCTTCCTTCCTTCCTTCTCCCTGATCGTCTCTCTCTGGGGACCCAAACTGGCGTACAGCTTCATTCTTCCCTTCTCTATTTTAACTGCATTACAAGAATCTTGTGAGGTAGGCTGAGAGAGGTGAACTGGGGAAAGCTTCTGTAGCAGGGTGGGGATTTGAATGGGATCTTCCTGATTTTAATCCAGCATTACACCAATTTTACTCAAAACACCACTGCATATGAAAGGCACATTGATAAGAACATGAGAATAGCCTGCTGGATCAGACCACTCCTCCACCTAGTCCAACATCTGGTTTTACACAGCACCCCTTGCCATGAAGGACAAATAGGGCATGAAGGCTGAGGCCCTGCCCTGCTACTCTCCCCCAGCACTGATACCCAGAGGTTTGTTGCCTCTGGAGATGGAAGTTCCTTTTTTTAGTCACCATGGCTAGTAGCCATCAATGGACTCTCTCCCATGTGCACACACAATTTCAATTTTTTTAAAACGGGAGAGGGTGGGAAATTGTTTATCATGAAGTTTACCATCTTGAAGCTCCCTTTTCTTTCAGATTTTTTTTTCCTGGATGTGTTTGGGAGTAGAAACCCTTCTGTTTTACCTGACAAACAGATGGCCATTTAGCAAACATTTCCCAGAAAGAATGGGTTGCACTGCCTGTAGGGGGGGAAAGTAGCTGTTCATACATTTGAGTTATAATCAACCTTAGATATCATAACCTTTATAACAAAGGAATGAGCTTCAGAACACATGGCAGTATGCCTCCTTTGCCTCTTCATTCATTGCAAATGAGGTAAGTATTGTAATAATTGCCTGGGAATTTGCAAAATGGCAATATGGTCACATGCCTGATGATTTTCTTCACAGGGTTGACCTGGAATGTGTAAAGCCATGTCTTTTCTCCTCTACATCCACCATAACATGGCTGCCTCTAGGTTGATTTGGGCATATTTTGTGGAGTGATATCTTAAGAAAGAACAAGAGAGAGATTTGTGAAGATTTCCTCCCCTCTAAATGATATTGAAGTTATTTATATTGCCCATGTACTTCAGAATGAAGATAGCATTAATGTATAGGGGTGGACCATATTTCATTAAAGACTGATCTCCAGAACCTCATTAAATACCTCTAGTTAACCTCTAGCTACTAGTCTTGGTGACTAAAAGGCTGTAAAACTCTGAATGTCGATGTTAGGAGGCAACATCCAGAGAAAGCCATGGACTCTGTGCTCAGTTTGTTGGTTCTCTGTGGCGTGCTTGTCCACTGTGTGAAACAGGATGCTGGGCTAGATTGATCACTGAGTTGATTCCCAGAGCTCTTCTTGTGTTCTATAATCTCAACTCTACTATATCCAGTGTGGACAACCATTAATGGATCCCTAAAATGACCAGTCCCATCCTAGTTCAAAACACCTAATGCCACCATATGATGCTTTTCATTGTCCACACAACTGCTGCACCTTCCTGAGCCTTATACACTTCACCCAGTGCTGTAAAGCAGCCAGTGTCCAGGCCAGGGGTGGCCAAACTGTGGCTCAGGAGCCACATGAGGCTCTTTCTCACATATTGTGTGGCTCTCAAAGCCCCCACCACCCTGTCAGCCAGCTTGGAGAAGGCATTTGTCTCTTGTAATTACTTCTCCAAGCCAAGCTAGATGGCAGCTTGGAGAATGCATTTAAAGTTAAAATTGCTTTCTTTCCACCTCTCTCTCCCTCCTCCATCTATTTTCCTTCCTTCCTACCTGTCTTGTGGCTCCCAAACATCTGACATTTGTGCCTTGATGTTTTTCTCAGTGTGGCTCTTACATTAAGCAAGTTTGGCCACTCCCACTCCAGGCTGTAGCAATCAATAAATGACTGATTTGTATCAATTACCCTCATTAATAGAGTCCTCAAGGTGATTATGGTAACCTGGACCATTTCTGTCCTCTTGTCATATGACTAGGCCTATTTATAACAAAAACCATTGCCCAATTAAACCATTTTAAACACAACTATAATATGTTTCCACAATTGGCCAGAGTGCATGAGGTACCAAGGACTAAATCACATGCTTGTGTCTTTTCAAGGGAGAATGACCAAAAAACCCATCTACTCAGGGCAGAGAACACACTGAATTTGCATTGTATCAAATGTGCTACTGTCAAATGCTCTGAGCTTTAAGAACATAAGAGAAGCCATGTTGGATCAGGCCAAGGGCCCATCCAGTCCAACATTCTGTGTCACACAGTGGCCCAAAAAATGTACATATATATATATATATATATATATATATATATATATATATATATATATACACACACACACACACACACACACACTGTGGCTAATAGCCACTGATGGACCTCTGCTCCATATTTTTATCCAATCCCCTCTTTAAGCTGGCTATGCTTGTAGCCGCCACCACCTCCTATGGCAGTAAATTCCACATGTTAATCACCCTTTGGGTGAAGAAGTACTTCCTTTTATCCATTTTAACCAGACTGCTCAGCAATTTCATCAAATGCCCACGAATTCTTGTATTGTGAGAAAGGGAGAAAAGGACTTCTTTCTCTACTTTCTCCATCCCATGCATTATCTTGTAAACCTCTATCATGTCACCCCGCAGGCGACGTTTCTCCAAGCTAAAGAGCCCCAAGAGTTTTAACCTTTCTTCATAGGGAAAGTGTTCCAACCCTTTAATCATTCTATTTGCCCTTTTCTGGACTTTCTCCAATGCTATAATATCCTTTTTGAGGTGCGGTGACCAGAATTGCACACAGTATTCCAAATGAGACCGTACCATCGATTTATACAGGGGCATTATGATACTGGCTGATTTGTTTTCAGTTCCCTTCCTAATAATTCCCAGCATGGTGTTGGCCTTTTTTATTGCAATCGCACACTGTCTTGACATTTTCAGTGAATTATCTACTACGACCCCAAGATCTCTCTTTTGGTCAGTCTCTGCCAGTTCACACCCCATTAACTTGTATTTGTAGCTGGGATTCTTGGCCCCAATGTGCATTACTTTGCACTTGGCCACATTAAACCTCATCTGCCATGTTGATGCTCACTCACCCAGCCTCAACAGATCCCTTTGGAGTGCCTCACAATCCTCTCTGATTCTCACTACCCTGAACAATTTAGTGTCATCTGAAAACTTGGCCACTTCACTGCTCACTCCCAACTCCAAATCATTTATGAACAAGTTAAAGAGTTATGAACAAGTTAAAGATGAACAAGTACTGAGCCCTGCAGCACTCCACTGCTTACCGTCCTCCACTGTGAAGACTGCCCATTTATACTCACTCTCTGCTTCCTATTAATTAGCCAGTTTTTGATCTACAAGAGGACCTGTCCTTTTACTCCATGACTCTCGAGCTTTCTATGGAGCCTTTGATGAGGAACTTTATCAAAAGCTTTCTGGAAGTCAAGGTAAACAACATCTATTGGGTCTCCTTTGTCCATGTTTGTTTACCCCCTCAAAGAAATGTAACAGGTTAATGAGGCAAGATCTTCCCTTACAGAACCCATGCTGAGTCTTCCTCAATAACCCATGTTCATCAATGTGCCTACTCATTCTGTCCTTGATAATGGTTTCTACCAACTTTCCCGGTATTGAAGTCAGACTGACTGGCCTGTAATTTCCCGGATCTCCTCTGGAACCCTTTTTAAAGATGGGGGTGACATTTGCTACCTTCCAGTCCTCAGGAACGGAGGCAGATTTCAATGAAAGATTACAGATTTTTGTCAGAAGATCCACAAGTTCAACTTTGAGTTCTTTCAGAACTCTTGGATGTATGCCATCCGGACCTGGTGACTTATTAGTTTTTAATTCGTCTATCAGTTGTAGGACCTCCTCTTTTGTCACCTCAATCTGACTCAGGTCTTTCAACACCCCTTCCAAAATTAGTGGTTCTGGAGCGGGCAAACACTTCTCATCTTCCACAGTGAAGACAGAGGCAAAAAATGCATTCAGCTTCTCAGCCATTTCCCTATCCTTCACTAATCCTTTGACCCCTTGGTCATCCAAGGGCCCCACTGCCTCCCTGGCTGGTTTCCTGCTTCTAATATATTTGAAGAAATTTTTATTGTTGGTCTTTATGTTTTTTGCAATATGCTCCTCATGGTCCCTTTTTGCCTGCCTGATCACAATCTTGCATTTGATTTGCCATAGCTTGTGTTCCCTTTTATTAATCTCACTTGGACTAGCTTTCCACCGCTTAAAGGAGTCCTTCTTACCTTTTACATCTTCCATTACTTTGTTTGTTAACCATGCAGGCCTTTTCTTATACCTGTTTGTGCCTTTCCTAACTTGTGGTATATATTTTATCTGAGCTTCCAGGATTGTAGTTTTAAATAGCCTCCAAGCTTCCCCAAGGGTTTTGACTGTATTTACCTTTCCTTTCAGTTTCCTCTTCACATACCGCCTCATCTCAGAGAATTTATCCCTTTTAAAGTTAAATGTGGTCATACTGGTCTTTTGGGGCAACTGAAGTGGAGACCATCTCTTTTGTACAGCTCCCACTTGTTCCAGAAAGCATCCCAGTGTCTAACAAACTTAAACCCTTCCTCCATACACCATCGTCTCATCCACACATTGAGACTTCTAATTTGTGCCTGTCTCTCTTGCCCTGCACGTAGAACAGGTAGCACTTCTGAGAAGGCTACTTTGGAGGTCCTGGCCTTAAGTCTCCCTCCTAGCAGCCTAAATTTTTCCTCCAGAACCTCACGACTGCATTTCCCCACATCGATGGTGCCAACATGCACCATGACCACTGACTCCTCCCCAGCACTGTCAGCCTATCTACTACACGCGTAATGTCTGCTACCTTCGCACCAAGCAGGCAAGTCACCATACAGTCAGTACGCGCTTTTGCCACCCAGCTGTCTACTTGCCTAAGGATCGAATCACCAGCTACCAAGACCCGCCCCCCCTCTCTCCCTGCCCAGGGATGGTTCCTTGGCTCAAAAGGATTCCCACTCACCAACTGGAGAAGAGGTCCCTTCTGAGGGCACATTCCCCTTATCCTTAGCACAGTGCCCTGCTCCCTCTCGACTTTCATGCTCCCTGGCAGCAACAGGGCTGCCACATTCAGAGCGGGGCTCATCTAATACGTCCCCGAGAGTCTTCTCCAAGTACCTAACTGACTGTCTCTGCTTCTCCAGGTCAGTCACCTCAGCTTCAAGGGTACAAACTTGTTCCCAGAGGACCAGGAGCTCCATGCATCAAGCACACATCCAAGACTTCTGTCCTGTGGGCAAATAGTCATACATGTGACACTCAGTGCAAAACACTGGAAAGCCCCCACTCCCCTCCTGGCATTCTACTTTCATGATAGCTTTTTTAAAAAAAATGCAGTCCCCTTTAAATCCTGTTTGTTTATGTGGCTCCCCTTTTGGAGGGTCAACTTATCTTATTAGGAACACAAGGAAAATAGGAATCTAGATTCCTGGTCCTTACACAGCCCCCAGGCAAAGAGCCACAGGCCAAGAGCCCTTTAGCTCTCTGGCAAGGTGCAGCTTAACAATGCAAAGTGGGTGGGGAACACAGCCACTCCTAATCAATCAGCAACAATCACCTTCACCTTTAGTCCACTTAACCAAACAAACAGCAGTTCCCCAGCAACCACAAACTCAGAATTTTCAGCAGTCACACAAACTCAGAAATTCTCAGCAACTTCCGCAGCTGCTCACCCTTATTTCAGTTATTCTCTGCTCTATCTCAGAGCTTCTCTGCTCTCTCAGAGTTGTCAGAAATGATAAAGAGGGAGATAAACATTTTAAATAACATTTTAAAAAGCATGTAGGAGAAAGAGGAAGCAAGTCCAAAGAACTTTCCCTTTCAATTTCTTATTTAGCACAACAGTAAAGAGTCCAGTAGCACCTTTAAGACCAGCTTATGCTACAATAAAAATTGTTAGTCTTAAAGGTGCTACTGGACTCTTTAGTATTTTGCAGCAACAGTCTAACATGGCTAAATCCTCTCGATCTAATTTAGCACAAGTACTGCTGATGCGGACTTGGAGCTCTATGGAGATAATGTACAGATTTGCCTGCTCAACTGTCCAGGATTCATTACCATGCAGGAAAGGACATGGAGGCTCAATTTGTATGAATTTTCCTTTTAGGATTAAGGATATTGAAAATTTCACTGCAAACACATTTGGTTGCTGAACTTTCCCAAGGTTTTCAAAGGTGTCAATCACACATAAACCAATCACTCAGCCTATTCATTCCATGCTGTGAATGCCTGCTGAACCAGTTTGCATTGGGTTTTCCCCAAACTGCGTACGCACAAAGACATTGCCAGTACAAACTGATTGATGGCCATTAGTGTCACTAAGGTCTATTTAGATGAACATGGAAAAGTAGGATTTTTTTTTTAAATACAGCATATATTAATGGCGTTATTTATTGATTGCTATGTGAATGAGTGATTTAATTGACTGATTGTCTATTTAAATGACTGACATATGAGAGGAACAATTACTTAGCAAGAAGTTATAGTAGAACTCAATCAGGCAGTGTGAAAAGTCCAATGAGAAAAGCCCAATGTGCTCTGCTATGTAGTTAGTAAGGAATAATGTGAAACAATCTGCCAAACACTCACAGACAAATTGATGGACATCAACCCCTGAAAAAGTCTCTGTTTGCAACCACTGAACAAGACACAAGCTGAACCCATGGGTGTTTAAGCATCTCTCTAGAGGATCTGTGAGACCCAGGTTCAAATCCCCACCCTGCCATGGAAGCTTTATAAGTGTCCTTGGGGAGTCATGTACTCTCTAGTCTACCCCATAGGACTGTTGTGAGGATTAAATAGAGTAGTGGAGGGGGAGGGGAGTGAGCTGCTTTAGGCCAAGGTGGGGAGAAAAGCAGGCTATAAGTATCTAAATAAAAATAAATACAGATAACTGTGTACATATAGACAGGGCTTTTTGTGTAGAAAAAGCCCAGCAGGAGCTCATTTGCATATTAAGCCACACCTCATGACACCAAGCCAGCCAGAACTGTGCTCCTGTGAGTTCCTGTTCAAAAAAAGCCCTGCATATAGACCTACCCACTGAGAACTATTAACTCCAGTTTCAGCAACCACACCATGGCCGGCTCAAAGCAACTTTGTTTTGATTTTACAAAGGTCTGCATTTTAAACTTAGTTTGCAGAAGCCCCTTTGAGCATTTTACAGAGACTGTAGCAAACAAATATCTTGAACAAATGAATGATGGTTCACAAAAAGATACCCAACCAAACAAAAAAAAAAAATTTATCCTCCAGAGCTGTCCCCAAAGTGGTAAAGACTTACCCCATCTCGTTCATAACTAAAGTTAACTGATCAACAAAGAAGAGATTCAAAGGAAGGCATTATTTTCTGTAGTTCAACCAGCCCTCAGCATAGGAGTAAGAATAATCAGTGGCTTAAACCCTTCAATCCATTTTTGTTCAGCTGTCAGAATATCAGAGGCCAAAATTCAGATAGAAAAGTCCTTTGAAGTATGTAATCCTCTGTGGTGTTCTTATTGGGCCAATCAAGACAGTAAGCTTCCAACCAAACCCTTGAGTGAAAAAAGTATGTGCATACAGTAGTAGAATGATGATATTATGGCCAAACATATGGAACATTTTATATCTCACCAGTACTTCTATTCAATTTTACATTCTTTGGGGTGGCTGGGTTTATAAAATTAATTTTAGACATCTGTATGTCACCTTTTTTATCCAATTAATGCCCTCAGGGCCAAGAACAATCACAAAACATAACATTTCTGTCTGTCTGTCTGTCCGTTGTATGTATAAAAGCAGCAGTTAAAACCCAGATAGAGGGTCAGGTAGGATATGCCAGATTAGGGCTTTTTTTGAGCAGAAACATTAGAGGAATGCAGTTCCAGCTGGCTTGGTGTCAGGGGGTGTGGCCTAATATGCAAATGAGTTCCTGCTTGGCTTTTTCTTTTAAAAAACCCTGCACAAAACAAGGGTGATGTCAGAGGTTGTGGCCTAATATGCAAATAGGTTCCTGCTGAGCTTTTTCTACAAAAAAAAAGCCCTGGGACAGACAAAGCAGAGGTCTTCACATGCTGGCAGAAAACCACAATCGAAGGGGATAGACATATCTGCCTGGGAATTGCATAATTTTGTGCTGTGGTGGAACGGGCCCACTCTGTGCCTGCAGGTTCTCTTCCACCCTGCCCTCCAAGATTTTCCCAGCACCTAGAGACACTCTTCTTTCTGCCTTAGGTAACCACTGCTACCACCTGACCTTTGTAAGGAATTGCTCACTGAGAGGGTTAGGATTCTTAGCTTCCCTTCCAAGTTCTGAGGCCATTTACTTTGAAAGTGTGTCTTTCTATGGACTTTTTATTCTTCCCCCAAGGTGCTCAAAGTAGTGAATCTAGTCGCCCCTCACTGTCCTCACAACAGTTCTGTGAGGTAAGCTGGGTGGTATGTGTGGTTGGCCCTGAGTGTAGGCAATAAGAGGGTGCCTGTTCTAGAGGAAATGAACGGTGAGAGTCTGTGGCCTCAAAAAACACCCCCTTTCTCCAACGAGACACTGGCAAGGTATTTCATTCAACAGGGACTTACCTGTTTAAAAAAATACAAACAGTCCCTTCTCTTTCAATTTGGATTTCCTTCCCCTTGGAATTCTTTAAAAAAAAAAGCATTCCCATCTTTAGGAAAGCTTTAGGGTTTGGATAGAACTTGGGAGACACCCACCACCTCTCTGCACTGGATGCTCAATAGGTCTCCCTCACCAAAGCTCATCCCCACTTGCAGTAGATTAAAGAGACAGCTAAACCAATATAAGCACACTGTAGATAGCCATCCAAAGCAATGGCAATCCCAATAGCAGAGGTACTTCTTTAGAACAGAGTAGCTAAACTGGATTAGAGAGATGATTAATCTAATCCAGCATCCTGTTTTACTTACATGAAACTACTCATTCAACCAATGGCCTTGAGTAGTTTGACATAAATAAAATTAGCAAATAATCCTAACAACTCTCTTCCAGACTCGGACTCATTTATGTATTCATATTATTGTATTTTGCTATAGTTTTGGAGGGGGGGGGATGTTTCCAACAGCCCAAATGGCCTTGTTTTCCATACCTGCTAGGAGGACTCTCAGTTTCTTCTCCAATAGGTATATTTGACCTTCTTTAAAGAAGTGGCAAAATCTACAATTCTCTCATATCTGAGTAACATTCCAGAAGACAATGCTCCAATATATCAATTTGCTCCAGTTGATAACATTATCTATTTGAGTAAGGAAGTTTCTTATAGCCACCATCCTTTACCTGAGAACAGGATTACCAACCTCCAGGTAGTCCACACTGCAGTCCATTGTTTTGACTACTAAACTCCAGGTGGTGGCTGGTGTTCTGCTGGGATTACAGTTTATCTCCAGGCAACACAGATCAGCTCACCTGGAGAAAATGGGCTGCTTTGAAAGGTTGAGTCTATGGCATAATATCCCATTGAAGTCCCTCCCCTCCCCAAACCACACCTCCTCTGGCTCCACCTCCAGAACAGGCAACCCTACTGAAGGTATCACACTAACATATATGCCCCTCTACATGGTTGGAAAGTTAAATATTTAGGAAAGGTCTTCAGATATGCATCCAGTTCTAACAGAGGCTCAAACTACCCCCCACACCACTTTGCTGCTCCCACCAGTGGTATTCAGCTTCTGTTTCTGAACCTGAAGTTTTAATTGAAGTGAGGCCTACTTTCCAGTTTTTATAGCTCCTTCATTTCTATCCACTGTGTTTCTTCCTGACTGTCAAGCAATGCAATACAGAAGGAAGAGACTGTTCAGTTGCCCATACTTGTAATACAAAAACCTTTTAATACTCAATGGGTGTTTTCGCACTCACCTTCAGCCGGCGCCGCGACCCTCTTGACGACGGAGGATCTGTGCTGATTTCCCACACGAAGCGCTGGAGCAACCAGAAGAGCCGCCAATTTCCGGCGCGAAGCCCGCTCAAACGCAAATCGCCAGGAAGCAGGAAAACGCTTGAGCGGGCTTCGCGCCGGAAATTGGCGGCTCTTCTGGTTGCTCCAGCGCTTCGTGTGGGAAATCAGCACAGATCCTCCGTCGTCAAGAGGGTCGCGGCGCCGGCTGAAGGTGAGTGCGAAAACACCCAATGACATTTTGTGATGCCCACCACACACTTAAGTAGCAGTTAAGAACAAGCACTGATGTTTCTCAAGGAAATAACAGATTTTGAATTAAGTGTAAAGGGCTTTTTTCCTCTCCCTAAGTCTTCACAGCAAAAAAAAAAATAGTTTGTTGGTTAGCTTCATGCTAATAAAAATAAGATTGACTTGCTAAAGAGACACTATGTGGGGTTTAAACAAACTGTATATTAAAAAATGCATGTTGAATACAGTTTTTATTCTCCAGAAACAAGGCAGATGATTTTTTTAAAAGCTATGAAAGATCATTCTGATAAATACTGCATGTTATAAGTGGTACTGATAACACAAAAGGCTGCAAGGATGAATAGTGTTGAATCCTTTGGAGCTAAACTTCCCATTACTGTAAAGTAGGGATGCTTCCAAACTTGTCCCTAGATTCAAGAGTTCTTATTCAAGAGTTCTTCTTGTTTCCAAAGAAGAAATGATGTATTAGAAACCTATTATTCTCACTTTTATCTCCAGACTTTGAACAGAGCACAGTGTATGTGTAGTTTTTCCACAGCATTCAGGTCCTTTGCTATATTGTGCCATTCTGCCCCCATTATTGATATTCTCTTGGGCACCAATATGACATTGTGGGGGAGAGATCTTGATGCAGTTGAACATAGGGTTGCATCATTATTCCTTTCCCATTGTACAACAGGAATCCAATGGCACTTTAAAGATTAATAACATTTCAATCAGCATAAGTTTGTAAGCATCAGAACTCATTTCATCAGAAGTGTGTAAATATATTAGTTCAATGCTTGTATAAACATTTTGTGTGTGTGTGTGTGTGTGCAAGAGAGATAGATATGTTAAGGCCAATCTGGTTTAGAGTTAGGGTGGCCATAATGTCTGAAGGCCAGCCAGGGACACCTTGGGGGGGGGAAGGCAGGAGTGCGCGCGCGCAAAGCGCGCGCGCCGCCGGAAACAGGAAGTGACGTCACTTCCGGCGACGTCACTTCCGGCGACGTCATACCACCGCCGGAAACAGGAAGTGACATCACTTCCTGTGACATCATTTCCCCCGCGCCACCTGCCGGAAACGGGAAGTGACATCACTTCCTGTGACATCATTTCCCCCGCGCCACCTGCCGGAAGCAGGAAGTGACATCACTTCCTGTGACATCATTTCCCCCAAATGGCATCATTTCCCCAAAATGCCACTGCCGGAAACAGGAAGTGACTTCACAGCACTTCCTGTAACGTCCCCAAAAATCCCCCAAATATCACCGCCGGAAACAATTTTGTTCTCAAATCCTGTATATACTTCATCAGTATATGGGATAAGGCACTTTCTCAACTGTGCTGCATAATGCAGCCTATTTATTTTGTCCTGTTGGCTCTGTTGGCTCTATCTGCGCCACCTTCATCACTTTCGGGGTGTGGATCCCCCAGTGGGGTGGGCTCCCGACTCCCTCCGCCGGCTGTTTCTGATAGCCCTGCGCCCCCTCTTTCATTTGATATGTGTCCCGTGCAGGTGCCACCCTCCCGCCGGGAGATGCCGCAAAATGAGCCCCCTTGAGGCTTATGGCGGCAGGGCTCGGGGGAAGCAAGCTAGACTGCTGTTCTTTTGAGGGGTTATAGAGTGTTTCGAGCCCCTCCCTGTGGCATTGGTCCCATCGTCGTGGGACCCAGGGGGCCGGCGCAGCAGCCTGCCGAAGCAGCCTGTCACTAATAACACAGGTCGAGATGCGGAAGTGACTGACAGGCTGCTTCAGCGGGCCGCTGCGCCGGCCCCCTGGGTCCCACAACGATGGGACCGATGCCACAGGGAGGGGCTCGAAACACTCTATAACCCCTCAAAAGAACAGCAAGCAGTCTAGCTTGCTTCCCCCGAGCCCTGCCGCCATAAGCCTCAAGGGGGCTCATTTTGCGGCATCTCCCGGCAGGAGGGTGGCACCCGCACGGGACACATATCAAATGAAAGAGGGGGCGCAGGGCTATCAGAAACAGCCGGCAGAGGGAGTCGGGAGCCCACCCCACTGGGGGATCCACACCCCGAAAGTGATGAAGGTGGCGCAGATAGAGCCAACAGAGCCAACAGGACAAAATAAATAGGCTGCATTATGCAGCACAGTTGAGAAAGTGCCTTATCCCATATACTGATGAAGTAAATACAGGATCTGAGAACAAAATTGCACCAGAAGACACAAACACAAAGCTCCCTTACACTGAATCAGTGCTTGGGTCCACCAAAGTCAGTATTGTCCACTCCAGTCACAAACACAAAGCTCCCTTACACTGAATCAGTGCTTGGGTCCACCAAAGTCAGTATTGTCACATAAGAACATAACAGAAGCCCTGTTGGATCAGGCCAGTGGCCCATCCAGTCCAACACTCTGCGTCACATAAGAACATAAGAGAAGCCCTGTTGGATCAGGCCAGTGGCCCATCCAGTCCAACACTCTGCGTCACATAAGAACATAAGAGAAGCCCTGTTGGATCAGGCCAGTGGCCCATCCAGTCCAACACTCTGCGTCACATAAGAACATAACAGAAGCCCTGTTGGATCAGGCCAGTGGCCATCCAGTCCAACACTCTGCGTCACATAAGAACATAACAGAAGCCCTGTTGGATCAGGCCAGTGGCCCATCCAGTCCAACACTCTGCGTCACATAAGAACATAAGAGAAGCCCTGTTGGATCAGGCCAGTGGCCCATCCAGTCCAACACTCTGCGTCACATAAGAACATAACAGAAGCCCTGTTGGATCAGGCCAGTGGCCCATCCAGTCCAACACTCTGCGTCACATAAGAACATAACAGAAGCCCTGTTGGATCAGGCCAGTGGCCCATCCAGTCCAACACTCTGCGTCACATAAGAACATAACAGAAGCCCTGTTGGATCAGGCCAGTGGCCCATCCAGTCCAACACTCTGTGTCACATAAGAGAAGCCCTGTTGCATCAGGCCAGTGGCCCCTCCAGTCCAACACTCTGCGCCACATAAGAACATAAGGAGGGAAGGAAGGGAGGAGGGAAGGGAGGAGGGAATGGAAGGGAAGGGAAGGGAAGGGAAGGGAAGGGAAGGGAAGGGAGGAAGGAAGGAAGGAAGGAAGGAAGGAAGGAAGGAAGGAAGGAAGGAAGGAAGGAAGGAAGGAAGGAAGGAAGGAAGGAAGGAAGGAAGGAAGGAAGGAAGGAAGGAAGGAAGGAAGGAAGGAAGGAAGGAAGGAAGGGAAGGGAGGGAAGGAAGAAAGAAAGGAAGGGAGGGAGGAGGGAGGGGAGGAGGGAGGGAAGGAAGGGAGGAGGGAAGGGAGGAGGGAAGGGAAGGGAAAGGAGGAGGGAAGGGAGGAGGGAAGGGAAGGGAAGGGAAGGGAGGAAGGAAGGAAGGAAGGAAGGAAGGAAGGAAGGAAGGAAGGAAGGAAGGAAGGAAGGAAGGAAGGGAGGGAGGGAAGAAAGAAAGGAAGGAAGGGAGGAGGGAGGGAGGGAGGGAAGGAAGGAAGGGAAGGGAGGGAGGGAAGGAAGGGAGGGAAGGAAGGGAGGAAGAAAGGAAAGAAGGGAAGAGGGAGGGAAGAAAGGAAGGCCGCCCCCCCCCCGCTTTCGGCCCCCTTACCTGCGGTGGCGGTCGGCGGCGAGTCGGGCGGCGGCGGCGGGGTCGGGCGGCTGGCGGCGGGTTCGGGGCGGCGGGCGGCGAGTCCAGCGGCGGCGGCGAGTCCAGCGGCGGGGGGGCGGCGGCGAGGCCAGGGAGGCGTCGGAGAGGCCTTCCTTGGCCGGCGCTGGCCCGGGAAGGCCTTCCAGAGGCTCTGGAAGGCCTTCCCGGACCAGCGCCGGGTGCTCCGCGGCCTCCCCGCGGCCTCCGCTGGTCGCTGGGGGCCTTCCAGACACTCTGGAAGGCCCCCAGCGACCAGCGGAGGCCGCGGGGAGGCCTTCGCTGGCCGGCGCTGGTCCGGGAAGGCCTTCCAGAGGCTCTGGAAGGCCTTCCCGGACCAGCGCCGGGTGCTCCGCGGCCTCCCCGCGGCCTCCGCTGGTCGCTGGGGGCCTTCCAGACACTCTGGAAGGCCCCCAGCGACCAGCGGAGGCCGCGGGGAGGCCTTCGCTGGCCGGCGCTGGCCCGGGAAGGCCTTCCAGAGGCTCTGGAAGGCCTTCCCGGACCAGCGCCGGGTGCTCCGCGGCCTCCCCGCGGCCTCCGCTGGTCGCTGGGGGCCTTCCAGACACTCTGGAAGGCCCCCAGCGACCAGCGGAGGCCGCGGGGAGGCCTTCGCTGGCCGGCGCTGGCCCGGGAAGGCCTTCCAGAAGCTCTGGAAGGCCTTCCCGGACCAGCGCCGGGTGCTCCGCGGCCTCCCCGCGGCCTCCGCTGGTCGCTGGGGGCCTTCCAGACACTCTGGAAGGCCCCCAGCGACCAGCGGAGGCCGCGGGGAGGCCTTCGCTGGCCGGCGCTGGTCCGGGAAGGCCTTCCAGAGGCTCTGGAAGGCCTTCCCGGACCAGCGCCGGGTGCTCCGCGGCCTCCCCGCGGCCTCCGCTGGTCGCTGGGGGCCTTCCAGACACTCTGGAAGGCCCCCAGCGACCAGCGGAGGCCGCGGGGAGGCCTTCGCTGGCCGGCGCTGGCCCGGGAAGCCTCTGGAAGGCCTTCCCGGACCAGCGCCGGGTGCTCCGCGGCCTCCCCGCGGCCTCCGCTGGTCGCTGGGGGGCCTTCCAGACACTCTGGAAGGCCCCCAGCGACCAGCGGAGGCCGCGGGGAGGCCTTCGCTGGCCGGCGCTGGCCCGGGAAGGCCTTCCAGAGGCTCTGGAAGGCCTTCCCGGACCAGCGCCGGGTGCTCCGCGGCCTCCCCGCGGCCTCCGCTGGTCGCTGGGGGCCTTCCAGACACTCTGGAAGGCCCCCAGCGACCAGCGGAGGCCGCGGGGAGGCCTTCGCTGGCCGGCGCTGGCCCGGGAAGGCCTTCCAGAGGCTCTGGAAGGCCTTCCCGGACCAGCGCCGGGTGCTCCGCGGCCTCCCCGCGGCCTCCGCTGGTCGCTGGGGGCCTTCCAGACACTCTGGAAGGCCCCCAGCGACCAGCGGAGGCCGCGGGGAGGCCTTCGCTGGCCGGCGCTGGTCCGGGAAGGGCCTTCCAGAGGCTCTGGAAGGCCTTCCCGGACCAGCGCCGGGTGCTCCGCGGCCTCCCCGCGGCCTCCGCTGGTCGCTGGGGGCCTTCCAGACACTCTGGAAGGCCCCCAGCGACCAGCAGAGGCCGCGGGGAGGCCTTCGCTGGCCGGCGCTGGTCCGGGAAGGCCTTCCAGAGGCTCTGGAAGGCCTTCCCGGACCAGCGCCGGGTGCTCCGCGGCCTCCCCGCGGCCTCCGCTGGTCGCTGGGGGCCTTCCAGACACTCTGGAAGGCCCCCAGCGACCAGCGGAGGCCGCGGGGAGGCCTTCGCTGGCCGGCGCTGGTCCGGGAAGGCCTTCCAGAGGCTCTGGAAGGCCTTCCCGGACCAGCGCCGGGTGCTCCGCGGCCTCCCCGCGGCCTCCGCTGGTCGCTGGGGGCCTTCCAGACACTCTGGAAGGCCCCCAGCGACCAGCGGAGGCCGCGGGGAGGCCTTCGCTGGCCGGCGCTGGCCCGGGAAGGCCTTCCAGAGGCTCTGGAAGGCCTTCCCGGACCAGCGCCGGGTGCTCCGCGGCCTCCCCGCGGCCTCCGCTGGTCGCTGGGGGCCTTCCAGACACTCTGGAAGGCCCCCAGCGACCAGCGGAGGCCGCGGGGAGGCCTTCGCTGGCCGGCGCTGGTCCGGGAAGGCCTTCCAGAGGCTCTGGAAGGCCTTCCCGGACCAGCGCCGGGTGCTCCGCGGCCTCCCCGCGGCCTCCGCTGGTCGCTGGGGGCCTTCCAGACACTCTGGAAGGCCCCCAGCGACCAGCGGAGGCCGCGGAGAGGCCTCCCCCACCGCTGCCGGCCCCCGCGCGCGGGCGGGGAAGGCGGGGAGTGAGGGAGGGAGCGTCCCTGCGCGTGCGCAGGGGCCCTGCGCAGGCGCAGGGACGCTCCCTCCCTCACTCCCCGCCTTCCCCGCCCGCGCCCGCGGCCCACCGGCTCCTGGGCTGCCTAAACCGGGACCTTTAATGGTCCCGGTATAGGGAGCCCGGGATCCGGGATTGGGTGGCCAGATCCGGGAATGTCCCGGGAGACCGGGACGGTCTGGCCACCCTATAGAGTTCACAGGGGTGTCAAACTCATTAGTTATGAAGGCTGCATCTGAGATAAATGAGACCTTGTTCGGCCAAGTCATGTGTGTCATAAAATGTAACACCAGGTATCAGAGATATAAACTTTACAAAAGGACACAGACAAACACAATTAAAGATTTTAAAAAAACTTACAACATGCTTAAAACATTAGCACTCGTTTGGTCTTAACGGTGCTTTCTTTGTATCTCTCCCTTGCAATCAAGGGAACTTGGCGAAGGAAGCTCTGGCTGTTTCCTTCTTCCCCCAGGGGATCAGGAGGGGAAGGAGCCAATAGAAGGAAGAGAGGCTTAGCTTAGTAGTTCTGCTGTGTGATTGAAAAAGACTGGCAAACAAGCTCTCCCTCCCCCCCTTCTTCTAAGGGAGGAGCTTCATCCAATGGAGAAAACAGAGGTTTTGCTCTGTAGTTCCTGTGTGATTGAGCAAGCCTTGCAAAGCAAGCTGTGATGCAGAAGGAAGCAAGAGAGAGGGAGAAGGAAGCAGACAGTTGCTCAGGGGGTTGATAGGAGCCTTATGAGGGCCTGATTGACACCCCTGGTTTAGAGTGTAATAGGATCTGGGAGACCCAAGTTTGAATCCCCATTCTGCCATTGAAGATGACGTTAGGCCACTCTTGCACTCTCAGTTTCCTTCTCTGCTCTCTTGCTTTCAGCTTTCCCCTCCTTCAGTCTCCCAGCCTGCCTCTCTGGGGAACACCCCCCCACCCCAACTCTGGTTGAATTATGCAGTACTGGCTGAGCCATTCCCGATTGTGCAGTGATAAAAGAGAAACAACCGTAGGGAATGGGATACAGGGGAAAGTGTAGTATCTCCATAAACTGATGAATTATCAGAACATAAGAACATAAGAGAAGCCATGTTGGATCAGGCCAACGGCCCATCAAGTCCAACACTCTGTGTCACACAGTGGCAAAAAATTTTATATACACACATACACTGTGGCTAATAGCCACTGATGGACCTGTGCTCCATATTTTTATCTAAACCCCTCTTGAAGGTGGCTATACTTGTGGCCACCACCACCTCCTGTGGCAGTGAATTCCACATGTTAATCACCCTTTGGGTGAAGAAGTACTTCCTTTTATCCGTTTTAACCTTTCTGCTCAGCAATTTCATCGAATGCCCACGAGTTCTTGTATTGTGAGAAAGGGAGAAAAGTACTTCTTTCTCTACTTTCTCCATCCCATGCATTATCTTGTAAACCTCTATCATGTCACCCCGCAGTCGATGTTTCTCCAAGCTAAAGAGTCCCAAGCGTTTCAACCTTTCTTCATAGGGAAAGTGCTCCAGCCCTTTAATCATTCTAGTTGCCCTTCTCTGGACTTTCTCCAATGCTATAATATCCTTTTTGAGGTGTGGCGACCAGAACTGCACACAGTACTCCAAATGAGACCGCACCATCGATTTATACAGGGGCATTATGATACTGGCTGATTTGTTTTCAATCCCCTTCCTAATAATTCCCAGCATGGCGTTGGCCTTTTTTATTGCAGATGCACACTGTCTTGACATTTTCAGTGAGTTATCTACCACGACCCCAAGATCTCTCTCTTGGTCAGTCTCTGCCAGTTCACACCCCATCAGTTTATGAAGATACTACACTTTCCCCTGTATCCCCTTCCCCACAGTCGTTTCGCTTTCCTTCCTACTGGCAACCCTCATATACTCCCCTTTGCCTGCTTCTTTTTCTCCTTCCCAGTCACCAACCAAATGGGTTTTTGACCCAACCAAACTACCTTCTGTCTGCCCCTTCATCGTCAGCCATATTTATTATTTAATTAATTAATTTATACCCCACCTTTGTCTTCAATGGGGATCCAAAGCAGATTGCACCACTCTCCTGCTTCCATGTTATCCTCACAATGACACTGTGAGGTAGATTAAGCTGAGAATGGGGTTTTGGCCCAAGGTCAACCAATGAGCTCCCATAGCAGAGTGGAGATTCAAACCTGGTTCTCCCAGACCCTGATCTGAAATTCTAACCTCTGTGCCACTCTGATTTTGATGGGGTTGTTGCTATTGCAAGCAGCTGGATCTGGGTGAGATGTGCAAGTCATGGGGTACTGAGCCATTTGGTGGTTGCTGCCAAGCCTGGTCTTGAATCTTCTCTCTAAGGTCAAAACAGACCTAAAAAGGGCACTGCCCCTACCCCTGTATTTTAATAACAGAAACCAATACAGTTGTGGTAGCCATTGCAAACCACTATGAAAGAAACCCTAGAACAGGGGTGGCCAGACTATGGCTTGGGAGCCACATGTGGCTCTTTCACACATATTGTGCAGCTCTCAAAGCTCCCTGTCAGCTGGCTTGGAGAAGGCATTTCTCTCCTTAAATCACTTCTCCCAGCTGGTAGCTTGGAAAATGCATTTAAAGTCAAAGTTGCTTTCTTTCCAACCCTCCCTCCCTTCTTTTATTCCTTCCTTCCTTCTCTCAAACATCTGACATTCAGGTCTTGGAGCTCCCAAACATCTGACTTTATTCTGTGTGGCTTTTACATTAAGCAAGTTTAACCACCCCTGGTCTAGGGTGAATCCTAGAGGGGTGCACTGATACAAAGGCACCAGATATCTAGAGGAGCACACTGATATAAAGGCTCTCAGACATCTGACATTTATTCTGTGGCTCTTACATTAAGCAACTTTGGCCACTCCTTCCCTAGAAATGTATTAGCACTCAAGTGTGCCACCTAGAGTGCCTGGAATCTTGAACACCTGGTATTATATCTGAATTACCCATTCATTTCCATTCCACATTGGACCATTCTGCCAGAATGAATCCCTTTTGGGCAAAGGACAATGTGTATTGCCCTTCCAGTCGGAATAAAGAGGCTGACACAGTGTGTTGGGTAAACTAGGCCGCTTTATTAACATAACTGATCAAACTAGGATGGCAAGGGCTATGGGCCTACACAGGACAAGCCCTGGGATCAGCCCCATGAGCCCACCTTGTCCTGAAACAGGTGAGCCACCTTGCCCCCAGCCTGAGCCAAAGATGTTATGGCTGGTGCTGGGCCAGCGAGGCCCAAAACTTCACCTCCACTAGGTAAGCATCAATCTGTCCAGAGAGATCCACTCCAGTGAGGCTTTGTTGTAAACTGCATTCCCAGCAGTGAGCCATGAAGCCCATCTGCCATTCATACAGATCACGTGCACCAAAACAGTGCCAAGCTATAGGTGCTCACCAAATAAACTTGGTAGCCCATTCCTCCTCCTGCCAAGCAACCAAAACAAACATAACTACTTCCATCATTCCCTAAACCATCTTTCCCTAAACCACTTCCACATAGGCCAATTCTGTGAAAGTGCAAAAATTTCCACCTGGCTGCTAATAAGGTGACCGGTAATAACCTGTACTACTACAGGATGGGTGGGTGGGCCAAGAGCCGAAGAAGAATTGTGCAGTGCTGGGTGGGGCCGGGGCTTTTATAGCTCCGGCTCCACACCCACCCGCAGTTCCCCAGATGGCCGGGAAGGTAGGCCAGCCTCCAATCCCTCTGGATCGGCAACAGCAGCCCCCATCCTCAAGCGGCCATTGTCAGCCCGTCCGGGAGGGGCCGAATTAGTTGTCGAAGTTCAGAGCCATTACCTGCCTGATGGAAGTGGGACTATGTTTTATATTGCTCTTTTTGGTGACAGTAGCCTCTGACATCAGGGTTGGGGCTTTGCCTGCCATTCATTACATCAGCTTGTCTTTCTTAGAAAATAGTTTGGCTTTGGTCCAATTCCATTTACCATAAATATTTAGACATTTGGGATTTTCCCTAATCTTCATTTTTCAGTCTTCAGTGAAAACTGAGTCCACAGGAAGTTGGGTAGGAGTTAAGGACAAACATTGGTTACTGCAAGGAATTCTGCATATGTTCTGAGGAACTTGCTACAGTCTTGGTAATGTGTGTTTAGCTTAGTTTGTTCAACAGTATTGCTTCTCATTTTCTATGGTTTCTATCTTGTCACTTTGTTATTGCTCTAGCACTATTCTAGTAGGATACCATCTCAACAGGTCAACCTAGATGTTCTGAGAAGCTACCTGAACAGTGCAGCTGGTTACCAGGATATTTCCCAGGGAGTCCTTGATCTAAGAGAGTTTCCCAGTAAGAGAAGATACTATTCCCCCTCCCTACAAATGCATTTGTTTTTTAAATGTACAAGTGCTTCTATTCTTGTTATTGTTATTGCTATTGCTATGAATTGTCACAGTCAGATATTTGACTGGTAGGTGATATTCTGCAATTGAAGATCTAACCACATTTTGAGGAATTGTAGAAGTATTGTTGTAATGTTCTTGCTGTTCCAAGCAACACTCTTCTGGAGCTGAGCTGGTGTTATTTGCTTAATGCCCAGAACATCGAGGTGTTTCTTGAGACTTCTAGGCACTGCTCCAAGGGTTCTAGTAACAACTGGCATAATCATAGAATCATCAGGGCTTTTTTGTAGCAGGGCCTTAGTACAGGACCTACTGTAAACTCCAGAAGGATTCGCTACATCAGAGGTGTGTGACCTAATTTGCAAAGGAGTTCCTGCTACAAATAAAGCCTTGAGAATCATAGAGTTGGAAGGCATCTCCAGGGTCATCTAGTCCAACCCCCTGCACAATGCAGGAACTTCACAAATACCTCACTCCATATACTCCTCTCCTGCCCTCCTTCTCATGGACTGCCTAATTCCCAAAATCAGCATTGCTGTCAGATGGCCACCTTCTTCTCCAAGAGGTACTATATCGCCATTGATAAGTCTTGGTATTTTGTGATCTTATCCTGTTCTTTCTTTTCTATTCTGCTATTTCCTGGGATTGCAGTGCCAATGATCCAAACCCTATTTCTCATTTTTTTCCCCTGCAATGGTGATATAAGAAGTGTTATGCTCCATGTATTTATCTGTTTACAATTGGAAGTCCCAAAGGATCTTTGTTTCATCATTCTCCATGATTGCATCTGGTTTGTGTTCCCATGAATTTCTGGCTGATGGTAAGCCATACTTCTTGTAAAGATTCCAGTGCAACTAGCTGCAACTCAATCATGACATTCTTTATAGTCAGTTTGAGCAATTTTACTGTAGGCACTGACCCTGTGGTTGACTGTTTCATCTGTCATTATTGTTATTGTTGTTATTATTAATTCCATGGTGATTTGTTTGTTTGTTTTGCAAACCTGGGATTTTTCTTGGGTTTATAGAAAGATACATTTGTCTGTTCACGGCTCCTATCTCCAAATCTGAGTATCCACAGATGGGGCCACACTGAGAATTAGAAATATTGATAAGCAAATTATGCAGCTGTTAGCTAATTACTTGAAACAAATGCCTTTAAAAGATTTCTCTGCGCAAGAGCTATTTGCAATGGTGGAAACAACATTAAAAATTAATTTTCATGGGAATTTCTTAATGTTCTATTTATATATAAACAATGTCTGTGGAAATTAAGTGCATGTGGTGTAGTGGAATGTATGCAATGATTGGTTATGTTTCTGAGGCAATCTTAAACATACTAGAGAGAGATTTCAAGTCAAAGAGATTCCTCAGCCATGCATATAAGGCTGCTTGAAAATGCAAAAGAGTGCCTGCAAACCCCAGGATATTAAAAAATAAGCATAGCCATATTCCTACAAGTACCTTGGAGATGAAAAATGCAATTTCACTGGTGAACCATTTTAAAAAAATCTAGCAATAATTTTAAGTGGATGGAGTATATAAAATGAGGTTTTGTTTATAGTCGAACAACCACTATCTATGCTGTTACTTAAATAAAGATGATTTATGGACACCATTCCTTGTTTTCCATTGTTATTTTTTGCATTATATTCCCCATGAGATAATGCGTCCATGGTCTGTTAATTGTGTTTGATTTTTTCCCCCTTTTGCATTAATGCTCAATTATAATACCATTCAGTGTTGCTTCTGACTCATTGCTATCTAATATTGAATCCCCAAAAAGCACTATTAATAGAGGGTTCAATCAACTTCTAAGTGCATACATTTCCTCAAGGTACTGGTCTAATTGCAATCATAGAAGGCATTAAAGAAACATGCTGTAAGGAGAAAGAAAATGTCTACCATAAAGTGCCCAAGACAATGAATAAACATGTATATGATTCATCTTAAGTGGTTTTGGAATGGAAGTCTATTAATCCACTTACCTTCTGAATGACTCAAAACACAGCAAACGGGTATTATGAATGCAGAGAGGATAGCTAGTGATACAATGATCTTTCTGCCAAAAATGAAGTATGCTAAAAAATCAACATGGTATTGAAAAGTTTTTGGTTCAGTAATCAGCTGCAATATTTATAAGTAACTTAATTTTAAAACAAACAAACAAAGCACTCTGCTATCCAGAGCCATTTATAAATAGTATGGGTTGTTTGGTTTTATGTTGTTCTCTGTTGTTCCCAAAAGTTTTATGAATGAGAATACATTCAAATTTAGATGGTTGCTTATATATGACCATCTTCACTTCCCAGAAATCCATAAGAAAGCTAATTCTCTGAGGAGCTTTCCTATATAACCACAAACACGGGGGCCTAAGATTGCCAGGTCTGGCCTGGGAACTAGTGGTTAAGGCAGATGGACATCCTGGACGATCTTAGCCCCCTGCCCTGACACCATTGACACTGCTGCTTCTGCTGAAGTACCATCTTACGTAGCCCAGTGTATGAAGTTGGAGACCAATGATATCAGCTGGAAAACTTGTGTTTTAAATAAATTTTATACTGTTTTATTGATGTTAAATGATTTATATTGATTTGTATATGTTTTTATTTTTATGTTATGATCCGTCCTGAGCCCACTTGTGGGGAGGGTAGAATATAATTTTGAATAATAGCATAAAATAAATAATGAGAAATGAGGGGGGTGGGGACATGGGGGCATGTCAGTGATGGTATGACATCATTTCCAGGAAAAACTGGAATGAATGTCATGCCTTTCTAGGGATCATTGGAAACTCCAAGGTAAGTCCATAGAGTTTTCAACAGTTCTTGAGGGAAGCTGACATTCCTTCCAGGTCTTTCCTTCTAGAGAAGTGTGACATCACTTCTGGGTTTTCCACCAGCTGCTAGAGTGCCAGTGGCCACATGGAAACCCTAGGGTGGATCCAAGCATGTGGTTGAGAGAGTCACATTGTGTTGGGCCCTTTGACTTCATTCCATTAAGAAAGGATTTTTGATCCATAGTAAGGTCTCTTCTAGGGGTATGCACAGAAAAGATCGGTATTATTGATGTTCGTGTATCCTGAAATTTAAAAAAATGGTATTTCCCAATATTCTTGAATTTTCAATATTGCTATGATATTGGAATTTGGGAAATATCTGAAATTGGCAGGGTTTTTTGCTCCATTATACCCTATGAGGACCATTATAGTCAATGGTCCCCAAAGGCTATAATAGATAATTAATCTGGGGGTATCTGGGACACTACAGGGGGAGGGTTTCTTTGTTGAGATAGAGGCACCAGATTTGCAGCATAGCTGCTGGTGCCTCTTTTAAAAAACCTCAAGTTTCAATAAGTTTGGACTAGAGGGTCCAATACTATGGGCCACAGAAGAAGGTGCCCCCATCCTCCATTGTTTCCAAAAGAAGGGGAGGGGAAAGCATTTAAAGTGACACAGTTCCTTTAAATGCCTTCTCCAAGCTGTAGCATGACTCTGGTTTGGAAGTCTCTACCCTATTTTTGAAAAGTGACATCCTTCCTTTTATTCCTTTCCATTGCTCTTCTCTGTTTGGGTGTCAAAATTAGTCACCTCCAATTAATAGGGAATTATTGCTTTGAAGAAACTCGGGGGTGGGGGTGGGCACAGAGGGAAAGAATTTGAAGTCTGTATATGAAAAGAGGACCTTCCATGAGCAGTGTTATCCAAGCATATAGTTCTGCTATGCTAGACAATAGACAGATATGTGAGAATTGTTGTATAAGCCTTGATAAGAAGTGTGTGGGACACTTGGTGCTCCTATATGCAAATACTTGAGAATTCAGAATTACACAGTGCATTGTTAAATTGTGCAAGTTTTTGGTGTGTCATGTAAGTTTTGCACAAGATTGTGAGTGGGAGAATGTGCTAGACAGGACTTGCATGTGGAGAACTTTCTTGTTGGATCAAGACTTTTCTTTGAAACCTCTTGAACAAAATAGAAATTGCCCATGTTCACTAAATTAGATTGTTTGATCTCATGTGGACAGAGGGTGTAGTTGATGTGTGTGTGTTTTTTGGGGGGGAGGGGAATGATCAGAACACAGTCCTATAACTTGACAGAGAGTGGCAGACAGAAAAAAACAAGCATATCTTACTCCCCTCATCTACCTGCCTTGTTGACCATGTTCAAATATATAACATCCATTGTGCATAGACTCACATTGTGTGGGGTGATTTTACCTATGCATTGACAGAGAATCCACTGCACAGTCTCAGCTGATTATGCTCTGGATATGTCATATCCAAACATTTCCCCTCCCAACCTTTTTTTTTTACTCTGGATGGGGTTTCTAGCTGAGACAGAGCTTATAATCAGATGGGCTTTTTGGCCCACCATAACCCTCCCTTCTGGATTTTATATGTATGATCACACATGCACATCCGTCCCCCACAGCCCACTTGTCCTTAGCTTGCCATAGCACAGCCTGGGAACAGATTAAAGAATCACCAAGAACTTCCCAATGGCAAAGTTGTTGAGTTGCTTCCATGATGTGTTTCCAGCCATGTGATCAGCCCAAATACACCATGGAAGCACTGGAGCAGTGTGAATGTTCCTCTTAGCACGTGCTTGGTCTGTTCTGTCCACATGGGGCCACGATTGTGTTGCTGACACTATCTGATTGTCGCAGTGCACCTCAAACAAGACTGGCTTTTTAAAAGCTGAGAGACTGCTATGGCAATCAGGTTGTCTAATCCCTCCCAGAGAGAGCCCTCCATGTGTAGCCCTGCCTCTGTCCCATTAATGTATTAGTCTGTATCAAACAGGGGTGTGCATTCAGTTCAGCCAAACTGAATAAACATCCAAATAGCAGTTGATTTGGATGTATTCAGCTCTGAATACATCTGAAACAGATTTCCTGCTGGTAGTCAGGAGCCAAACACAGCCATCCCAAATACTGCCGAATCAGTATTTAGCAGTATTCTGAACTCCCAAGTAACGGTGGGAAAGGAGGATTAAATTTTAAAAAGAAGCTAATTACCTCCTTTCCTGCTGTTGCCTGCCTTTTCCCACCTCTCCCAAAGCCTCCCTGGGATCAAGGAGGGAGGGGGGAAGTGGATAGGGGTCCCCAACAGCCAAAGGCATGCATACAGCTTTGCAAGGCTGTTGTTGCTGCTGGCTGGACTATACCAGCCCATCCAAGAAGCAACATTGTTTACTTGCAGTCTACCAATAGAACTGCAAGTAAACAGTGTTCTCTGTCCAATCACAGAGCAGTGTTCTTTTTTGAAATGGCTCTGTGCATGGACAGAAAGCATTTAAGGAGTCCTGCTGCCAACTGGACTCCATTTCTGACTGGCCATTTGGTAGAGAGAGAGACTGTGTTGCACTGGCCTCTGGTTTCAGTTGCTGCTGCTCTCTCTGTGTCCCTTGGCCGGCTTGCCTGGCTGCTGGAGGACTGGACTGGGCTGAGGGTGAGTGGCATCTGGAGAAGACATTTTCAGGTACGTTTTGGAGTAATTTAATTTTAAAAACACAGGAATTTAGACAAGTAAAAGGCCTTTAAAAAAATTAAGGCCGTTTTCCCACTTACCTTATCCCGAAGCGACGTCCCTCTTCACCGTGCTGCGTCTGCACGGATTTCGCACAAACTGCTGCTCAGCACCAGAAAGAGCCGCGTAGTCCCGGGGCTTTTGCGTCGCAAATGTAAACCTGCTTTTTGGCGGTTTACATTTGCGACGCAAAAGCCCCGGGACTATGTGGCTCTTCCTGGTGCTGCGCAGCAGTTTGTGCGAATTCTGCGCAGACGCAGCGCGGTGAAGAGGGACGTCGCTCCCGAGTAAGGTAAGTGGGAAAACGGCCTAAGTGTCCCTTTTCCGGTTTAGGGTGGGTGGCTTCTTGGGGTGGGTTAGGTAGGGTTCTCTTGGGGTAAGGCGGTTTTGTCTAGACCTTAATATTTAGTGAAAGTTTAAAAACTTTGTCTTTTAAGTTGTTTAAGAATTGCATTTAATAGTTTTTGCATTTGAGAAATTGCATTGTTGCTGTGTTTCCTATCCCCCCCCCCCCCCAGTCTTACTGTTATTCATAGCTACTTTTTGCTGGGGTGGGGCATGGACTCTTATTCACTGTTGTTAAGTGTTTGATGTTAGCACTTGCATATTAAAGAGTTGTTACTGAGTTTTTTCCCACCACTGGGGGAAATGGGCCATTTGGGGTGCCCCTGGACTGAGAACCCATGGCCCAATATGTTTGGGCCTTGGGGCTTTGGTGGGGAAAATGCCCCTTTAGCTGCCCTGCAGGTTTGGGGGCTTTCCTCCAACCCCTCTGTCTCCCAGAGTCACCTTTCCCACTATGATCACAGCAGGGAAGGTGACTGTTTTGTTTTTTCTTCCACCTTTGGGGAAAATGGGTCTTTGGAGTGTCCCTAGACTGGGAACTCCTGGCTCAATTTTTTTTTGGGGGGGGGACTTGGGAGTTCAGTGGGGCAGAGACCCCTGCAGCTGCCCTGCATGTTTGGGAGCTCTCCCTCAAACTCTCTGCCCCCAGCCACCATTCATTATACCCTATTTTGCCATTGACTTCAATGGGCCATAGGGCATAATGGAGAGATGGGGGCACCCTTTTTGGATGTCCCCAGAATTGGTCCCCCTTGTTCTATCTTCTTGGGACTTGGGGTTCTGTAAGGGAGAGACCCTTGCAGCAGCCCTGTAATTTTGAGGCCTCTGCCTCAAACTCCCTCTCGTCCAGCTGCCTTTCATTATAGCCTATATTGCCATTGACTTCAATGACCCACACATTATAATGGGGTTGTATATTCAGGAACAGCCAAATATCTACCCCATATTCACTATTTTTGAATATAGTATCCAGAAGTATTTGGCTATGCCTTGACCCCAAATACTTCTGAATCCAGATAATACCTGTTGTTTTTTTTCTTTGCACACTCCTAGTATCAAAGGCTGTACTAGATAACTCTTTATCCAGGTATGGGTTAGATACTATGGAGGAACATGACATTGCTTCTGTTGGTGAAAGATGTGTTTAATTGAAGAAACTGATTTGAAAAAAGTCATAATAAGGAAGGGGAAAGCTATAGTCACAAAAATGAGCATAAGAAATATCATACTAGTGTTGACGAAAGTCCAATGTAATTGTTTTTAGGGTTGTTGTTTTTCAATATAAGTATTAAGAGATTGTCAGGATTGATGCATATCAAATAAAATAATGGAGTTCCCCATCTGAATAAGGTCATATTCCACCTGGCCATTCAGCTCACCTCAGACGGTAGAGACACTTATTGGAGCTGCATGAGATGGCGCCCTGGGGAAATTGTTTCTGTTATATGACTGAAAAGAGTTCTTCTATATCAGAGTGAATTGGCAGCTTATTCCAAGCTCAGCAGATGATTGTTTGAGATGGGATGGGCTCTCTGACTTGCCAACCATACCTAGCCAGGCAGAAGTTCATATATAACAAAATACCACATTCTTCCATCCTTTTACTCGCAAACAGAGAGCAAACAGTGCCCTATGTCTGATTGCTGAATACAAAAGAGACACAAGTTTTAATCAAACATATAAATGAGACTAAATAAAACACAAGCCCACAGCCACAAATGACTTCAGTTGGAGAACAAACATTTTCAAGAGCAGCCTGTCTTGCTTATAAATCCTTTGTGATTAATATCCACAGAAAAGCTAGATGAACACTTTATTTTATTAATACAGCTGCATTACACCCCCACCCACTGCATTATATTTTGTTCTCCCCTCGTCATTTACATAAAGCTTAGATTATTGTCTAAGGGAAATATATATTTCGGCAAGCAAACATCTGCAGACAAGGGGAGCCTTTATTGCTTGTGTTCATTATTTTAATGCATTGCAGTGATATTAGGTGAAATACAATCTCAGATTTATTAAATACATTTAGGTGCTTGCACAGTTATCTGCATCTAATTAGGAGCTTGGGAAATGATTAATATGCAAAGTGAAATAATTTCACAGGGTACGCCATTTCCCTGAAACCTATTTCCAAATGCCAAACACTAAATTTACCAGAATATTGGCCATAGTATATGGATCAGATTTGTGTGTGTACTATGCTGTGCTTGTAAACTATAAGAGATCAGTTTCTATTACTCAATGACCTTCAATATTCCACCCTTATGGTAGATAACTGTTAACCACAACTGCCTGAACAGTGACAGAAATCTCAATTACACTCCTTTTGAGAACCATTTAGGCTATTAATTATGTTTGACTATGGATGGTCTTTCTTAAGAGGCAAGGCTTTTTTTTGTAGCAAGAGCTCATTTGCATATTAGGCTACACTCCCCTAATATAGCCAATCCTCCAAGAGCTTACAGTAGGTCCTGTAAGAAGAGTCCTGTAAGTTCTTGGAGGACTCTTCATTAGTTTATTCCTGATCCAGTCATTCTTTGTCAGTCTTTAAAGAACAAAAATTTGCAGGTGGACAAGAACTTCAGATGGATGTCAAAGCAACCTCACTCAGGCTCTTCTTTTATTCTACAGACCAGTTATTGTGGTCATCATTAACTCTTTTTAAAGGTTGGTTTGTTTGTTTGTTCACAAGATATAGCACTGGCTTGCCATGGTCTGCTGATTTGTGCATGCTAGCCAATGAGACTCTTTGTTTGAACAGAATATTTAAACAGGACTAGGAGATTGGAAAGGAGCTCTACCAACTCCATGCTGAGTGAGCAGCTGTGACTCGCTAACAGAGCATCTGTATTGCATGAAGCAGGTCCAAGTTTCAGTCCCTCATATCTCCAGTTAAAAAGGATCAGCTGGTAGATGATATGAAACATCTTGACCTGAGACCATGAAGAGCAATGGCCAGTTAGCAAAGGACATGCTACTGATCATTGAGACACAAATGATCTGACTCAGTAGAAGAAATCTTCATGTGTCCTTGTATGTTCATGTTGCAATGTTTTAAAAGAGAACTTTTGCTGATATGATTGGTTTTGATTGCAGTCTTGCTCACTCAGCATGGAGTTGGTAGAGCTCCTTTCTAATCTCCTAGTCCTTTTTAAATATTCTGTTCAAACACTCACATGCACTGGCTCTGTTAGCTATGACCTCAATGTCATAGCTAGCAGAGCCAGTGCATGTGAGTTGGATTCTGCCATTTTTTTCAGTGTGCCTACTAATTAATCTACTTACTACAACCCTTGGTTTTTGTCAATTTGTGTTCCATGAACACCAGCATAGTCTCTTTTTTGTGCGTATAATGCTGTATCCTAATTGTATCTGCACAGCATAGTATTATCTTCTCAACAATTATGAGCACTACATTAGGTTTCAAAGTAGCCTATGATAAACTGGTAAAGCCTATAGTTTTGTCCTTTCTGGGGCAATAGCAATGCAAAGTTAAAACCTCATAAATTCCACAATGCTCTTACTGTCCTTATGTGACTCAAAGCTATATTATATTTAGTGCAATGTTCGAGAAAAAGGTCCAACGAAGGACCAGTCTACTATGCAAGCCATTTCTCTGATCCTTCTAGGGACCAATCTTGTGAATTATGTATGATTTTCTAGGTCCAGTAATGCCAAAAATAATTCAGTCATCAACAGTGTCAGTCCAGAATTTTTAGCTTTCTCTAATTTTCACACATAATAGTGGGAACGGCATAGTAAATACAATCCTTGTCAGCAAAGCAGGCATCCCAAAGGTAGGAGAGGAGAATGATGTGAGCTCCTTTGGTCCCCCCCACCCACACACACACTGTGGAGAAAGATTGTCTTTTTTCCTATGTAGAGGCTGCAGAGAGGGGGAAGCCAATTGAAAGCTGAAAGAGGGGCAGATAAAGGGAAGGAGATAGGGTTGCCAACTCCAGGTTGGAAAATTTCTGGATATTTAAGGAGTGGGGCCTAGAGAGGGTGGGGTCTGAGGAAAAGTGGGACTTCAGATACAAAGCCATTTCCTCTTAGGAAGCCACTGTTGCCAATCACCAGGTGAGGGCTTGAGATCACTCAGAATTGCAACTGGTCTCCAGATGGCAGAGATCAGCTCCCCTTAAGAGGAGTGGAGTGAATGCCTTCACTTGTGTGGGTGAGAAGACAGCAAGGGGGGGGGCACTCAGCCAGAGCCTCTTTCTAGAGTCCATTGCATTTTTCTTCACAATAATAGTGGGAACGGCATAGTAAATACAATCCTTGTCAGCAAAGCAGGCATCCCAAAGGTAGGAGAGGAGAATGATGTGAGCTCCTTTGGTCCCCCCCACCCACACACACACTGTGGAGAAAGATTGTCTTTTTTCCTATGTAGAGGCTGCAGAGAGGGGGAAGCCAATTGAAAGCTGAAAGAGGGGCAGATAAAGGGAAGGAGATAGGGTTGCCAACTCCAGGTTGGAAAATTTCTGGATATTTAAGGAGTGGGGCCTAGAGAGGGTGGGGTCTGAGGAAAAGTGGGACTTCAGATACAAAGCCATTTCCTCTTAGGAAGCCACTGTTGCCAATCACCAGGTGAGGGCTTGAGATCACTCAGAATTGCAACTGGTCTCCAGATGGCAGAGATCAGCTCCCCTTAAGAGGAGTGGAGTGAATGCCTTCACTTGTGTGGGTGAGAAGACAGCAAGGGGGGGGGCACTCAGCCAGAGCCTCTTTCTAGAGTCCATTGCATTTTTCTTCACAATGGGCCTTATCACCAGTAAATAAATAAAGGTCAATAATAAATGAAATAAAAGTCACTTGCAAACTTTCCTCACATATTGAAAACAGCAACAATAACACCTTGAAAGCAATACCTTCTGAAAAAGCCATCTACAGAATATTCTACAGTATAGAACTACTGTGGGGTTCTTCCTGAGCTCATCCAGTAGGTTATTCCTTTGCGTGACAAATACAGCAGAGAATGTTTGGGCAGGAGTGGCTGCTCTTCTCACACAGTGGTACCTTCCAAAACCTTGGTTCAACTTACCAAACTGTTGCAGTAGAGCAGAAGACAAGGTCCTACAGATATGTGAGTTCTAAGCTATGGTCAACCCAAGCTTCATGTGTGAACAAAGAGTCTAGCCACCACATTTATGTAGATATGATAAGTACTATTGCTGTGGTGTGTATGTGAAAAAGTTCTGAGTGAAAATTTGAACACAGTTCCCCATAACCTAGCTTGGCCTGAACTTGGCAGAGCTTGGAAGTTATACATGGTTGGTCACGGTCAGTATGCAGATAGAAGACCACTAAAGAAGACTTGCTATGCAGAGGAAGGCAATGGCAAGCCACCTCTGCTTTGTCTGTTACCTGGACAGCCTGTGGATGAGCTTGCCATGAATCAGTTACAATTTGATGGTTTTCCTCCTTCTTTTCCTTCTCCATACTGTAACCATTGACTAAGAAATATCATAGCCTGCTGTTTCAACTTGAAATCTCTCGTTTTGATTTTGATTCTCCGTTGGCAAATTTCACCCACAGGTCTTTCTTTTGATGCCATTTTTCTGGTTTCCTTGCATCCTTTTTTCTCTTGACATTTATGCAATTCTATTCTTTCTTTTGCATATAAATGGCACATAATGCACAAATAACATAAAAATTGTAAAGATGAGGCCTGCAATGTCATAAAAATGAATCTGGAACACCAACAATGAAAACAGCAGGAACCAAAAGGGTGAGGATGACAAGACTGAGTTCGTACATCCTGAGGTTTCAGAGCTGTAGCCCTATTGCATCTGCACTGTATGATCTCTTGCACTGTCCAGGAAGTTTGCAAAAACCAAATAAGTGCCAAGCAAAAGCTCCCTTAGTGTGTATTTTCAGCTAGTTTAGTGCTCTCTTTCATCAAAAAATGGAGGTCAATGAAGTTATCCAGAATTTATGCTGCATGACAGCAGAATTTATCTAACTGCTGGTAATATGCAGTGATAAAAATAAATGTAATGTTTACATCCGAAATTATGGAAAACACATTAAGCTGTATGGTCGGTGATAAGAATAAATAGAATGCCAAAACTGATTCTTATAGAGGATTTGTGCTTCTGTGAGCAGCCTTTAAAAAAAGAAAAGAAAACTTGGATTTAACCTGCAATCAAAGTATTATGATGTTCACTTTTATGGGCTACATAATAGCTGGAGAATGTAATGTGCTCCAAAATGATACCTGTCTTCAATGCTAAAAATATCAAATGAATTATTATATCTTTTAAACAGGCACCCCAAGCTAGACTGGAAGGTAGCTCAGGGCAAAACAGTCTTCTTTCCGAGGCAGAAGGGAATAATGACTTTGGGATGTTGGAGAATGAATGTTTCCATGGAGAAAAATGTGACAGAGCTTTCAAAACAGAGACATGGTGGAAGGTTTGGTAACCTAGCAAGGGAACTGGAAGAGCAAAGGATGCACAAAACGACTTTTCTGTCTGTTTTTATTACCTTAATATTTGTCACTGTGTTCTCAAGAAGCTCAAAAAATGGAGATGTTTCTGTTTTGTTTCTTTTTATGATTATTTATTTATCTTGTTGAGGGCCTCAATCTTTTTTTCTTTCTTTTCTTTTTTGCTGTTGTCTTTACAGATCCATTTATATTATGTTAATGTTGCATGGTTCTTATATAGAATATTTGTGATGGATATCCAGAAAGTACATCATTTATTTACTGATATTATTTATGCCGAACTTTTCCTCCTAATGGGATGTAAGGTGGCTTATAATAAAATTCCTAGGATGACTAAAGCATGAAAAAGAGTGATAGCATTCTTTAAAAAAAAAAATCTACCCTAGTTCAGATGTTGGCAAAATAAGATTAATCATATGGCCAAAACTAGGCGGGAAGGGTCACCACCAAGCACTGTTTTTATTTTAATCTCAAATGTTCTTGCTATTTTTTAAAAAATTACATCCAATGTCCCACAGCCTTTAAAAAAAGAACAAAAAAACCCCCAAGGCAGTGGAAATCAGTATTCTGTGTGGGGTAGCACATCAACTAAGGTTGCCAGCTGTGATATGGGACATTCCTAGAAATTTGGGGATGGAAACTGGAGAGGGTGGGATTTAGGGAGGAAAGGGATCTCCGCAGAGCATAATGCTACAGAGCCTACCCTCCAGAGAGGTTGATGCCTGATGCTTGATGCCAGTGTAGGGGTTAAGAAAGGAAATCGAAACAGCTGCTTTGCTGCTATGTTAAATCTGCACATCTGTAATTCCCCTTAATTCCTCTAAATGAGTCTTCCATGTTCATGTAAAAGTCATCAACTCAGCTTAGGTAGATTCGATTACTGCTCTTGGGAATGCTCTGTTTGCTTATTTTGTATACTTTAGAGTTTTGCATAGAGTTGACACAGATCATGAGTTGGATCCAAATAACCACTGAGTGAAGTTCTACTTATGGGATCAGTTCTTTCCATTACCACATTCCACAGACCTCCATTCAAAAATGTGGCTTGAGGGGATAATGGAACCTCGGGAACAGTGTAAGTTGCAGAAAAGAAGGCTACAATTTGAGTGGAAAACATACAGAAGTGACAGTGATCCTTTGGAGTAATCAATTTTGTAAGTTGTATGTGTTATGTGTCATCAGGCCACAGTTGACTGATGGTGATCCCACAGGATTTTCAAGATAGGAAACAGAGATGGTTTGCCATTGCTTGCATCTGCATGGCAATCTTGAATCTCCTTGGTTGTCACCCATCCAAATACTAATCAGTCATGATCTCACTTAACTTCTGAGATCTGACAAGATCAGGACAGCCTGGGCCATCCAGGAGCTCTTCTGCATTCTCATTTCACTTCCTTGTATGTTCCTATTGAACATATGAAGCTGCCTTATACTGAATCAGACCCTTGGTCCATCAAAGTCAGTATTGTCTACCCAAACTGGCAGCGGCTCTCCAGGGTCTCAAGCTGAGGCTTTCCATGTCTATTTGTCTGGACCCTTTTTTTTTGGGGGGGGGGGGAGATGCTGGGGATTGAACCTGGGACCTTCTGATTACCAAGCAAATGCTCTACCACTGAGTCACCATGCCTCCCGAAGTATTGCTTTCGTTTCCCCCCCATCCATGCAAGTTTTGCTCCCTCTAGTGGTAGACTCAATATTACATCATAGTGTATCAAGCATATCTCCCAGTAGATTTAAACTGTAGATTTTTATGCAGGACATACAGTGATGTAATACCAAAATGACCACTAAAGGGAGCACAACACATGCAGAATTTTTTTTTAAAGAAAAACTGAAACAAATTAATTAGGCCATGTTAATAAATTAGTTTTGGTGCTTGCCTGGGAAGTAACAAAAAGGTGTGAACAGATCTGGTCTGATTTTTAAAATAAAAGGGATAACATAGATAATAACTACATCACAGGAGGAGAAAATCAGAATGAAAACACACACTATAGAAGAAAACGGCAGCCTAGTAACACCTCTGGAAAGGAAGATAAATAAGGTATTCATTTGATTTTAAAACTTCACACTAAGGAACGCATCTAAATCAACTGAAAACAGACAATTTACAGCCCACTGGTTTAAAATATAGATGGCAAAATGAAAACAAATGTTGCATGTAAATAAACTTCAGGTTTTGTGGAAAAGAACTCAAAGAAGGATAAAGAAGGGCTCCTTAAATATTAAAAACCTGCTAGAGAAAACAGAACATATAGTTTAAGCACCTACATATGTTTGTGTGTCTGTCTATCAATCCATGTACTTGGGTTTCACTTCATACATCTAATGAAGTGGATTCTAATCCACAAAATCTTGTGTTATAATAAATCTGTTAGTTTTTAAAATGCTACAAGACACTCTCTTGCTGTAACTGATAATAGATGTATATTTTTATTTTAATATACCCCACCTTTCTCTCCAAAGGGTCCCAAAGTGGCAGACTGCATTCTCCTCTCCTCACAACAAATCTATGAGGTAGGGTAGGCTAAGAATGTGTTGACTGGTCCAAGGTCACTCAACCAAATCAGCAAGAGGGGTTTTTTAAATATCATTTATGGTTAAAGCATGC